>NW_009921603.1:9915-18030 GCF_000696875.1 Nestor notabilis | reverse complement strand
ACCAGCAGTCTGGGTCGAGGGCCCTCTGCAGCAGCGCGGCACGGCTGTGTCCTTCTACGCCTGCGCTCACCAAGATGACCTTGGTCTGGACCCTGTCTCTCCGGAGCAGCCTCACTGTGGAGGGGGAGCTGGTCTGACTCACAGCCCAGCGGTTCCCCCCACAACTGGCACCGCGGTGGCCTCCCCCTGCAGTACTGACGCTCCTGTCAGAGACTAGGGGTCGTATTCTGTTTAGAAGTAAAGCCAGCAGCAGGTTCCTATTGCAGCCATCCCCCACGTGCCCCCCATCTCACCATGCAAGGGGGCCTGTGGGGCTGGCATCCCCATGGCCCCCGGCCACCAACGTCTCCCCACACCCCGCTAATGGCAACACCTCCCCTGGGTTTAACAAGGGCCATGTGGAATTATTATTAATACTGACAGCAGCAACAATGGTGCCAGCACCCCCCACTCCATACTCACGGGCCTCATGCCCACACCAGCCTGTGGGCCCCAGTGCCGCAGCAGCCGCCCTTGGTGGCCATAGCAGCTGCCCTGCTGCCCTCCCCGAAGGTTTCCCCAAGGTTTCTCTCCCCATACCCCCCCATAGCTATGGTTCCCTCACTCATGGAAATAGAGGCACCTCTGGAGCAGCTGTCCTGCAGCTTCTGTCACCCAGAAACTTCTACAAAAAGCTGCTTCCAGCAGCACTTGCCCAGAGTTCAGCGCCATAGCAGGGTGCCCATGCACCCAGCCTGCGCTACCTCCCTTGCTTCAAGCCACACTCAGCTGGAAAGCTGAAATGTCACTGAGCAGGGTTCACAGGATGAGGGTGGCAGAGAATTTTGTTCCCTCTCTCTGGAAAGCGCAGGCCAGCTGGTGAATATGAGCCAACACAGCTCCACAAAACTCACCCCCTGGCCACCCGCCATCCTCCCCTGATGAATGAGCTGTAATGCACTCAAAAGGCGAGAAGGCCCAGCCATACCCCTATCTCGCAAACCTTGGCAAAATGGGCAGTAAAAAACTAAAAACCTGTGAAATAGGGTTGTTTTGGGTTTTTTTTTTCCTTTTTTCAATTCTGTTTTTATTTTTTGTTCTTGCTTTCTGGCTCCCTGCCCCTGCGCAGCATGTCCATGTGGGTCAGGACTGCACGGACAAGGCTGTGGCAGGGTAGGGAGGAGGGAGGCCGTCAGGTCTGAAGTGTTCAAGTGAACACCGTGCTTTTCCTAGAGTAACGTCAGGCCACCTTTTCTGCTCAAATTGTAGTAAAAATAAATACAGCTAGAATGTGTGGGCAAGGTTTGGAAAAGGATTAAGGGGACGTTTCAACATTGGTCTCACTGAAGTGGAAATGATTTCTGATAGCCAGCTGGAAGCTGGCAGAGGCACTAGGCTGAAGTTGAGAGTTCGTGCAGCTGGGGTTTCATAATACAAAATTGCTAGTCTTTCATTTATTACTTGAGTCAGATCCTAAAATCTTATTTATATGATTAGTCCCTCTGGGCCATATCCTTATTTCTTTTACACCAGACTGACTCAGAGGAGGGGATGTCTGTGAGGCAAAGGCTCCTCATTAAAAGGTCCCTCTAGAATGGAAAAATAAAAGCCAGCTATGGTAATGTCCTCTAGCCTGGAGCTAGGAGGCATGGACCAATACAGAAATAAGCTATACACCAGGCAGCTCTCTTCAACAGAACTAGCACAGCCCTCCAGAGCCCTCCACTAGCTCCTTCTTCAGACGAGGGTTCAATTCAAGTATCTGGTTCTAATCATCCAGCTCATTAATTTTTTGGGTCCAATTTGCCTCCAAACCTGCTCTCCCCTCCACACTGAGCAGCACAGCAGCCATTACTAGGGAAGCATTTGGTGCAGAGATGGCTGGCTCAATAGCCTAGCTCATTTGTTTGAACCCACAGCCACGTGCCCAGGATATTGTGGGGTTCCTGCTGGTTTGCTGCCTGATGCCCATTTGGAATGACCCAACCCCAAAATTTCTGTAACCTGTGTTCTGAATGAGCCATATGTGCCCCTCCTGCTTAGCTAATCCTGTGCCTATCTCCCACACAAACAGTTTGGTGTTCCTTGCATCTGGAGGAGTAGACTGCCGTATTTTGATTCTTGAGCCTGTACCTTTATCAGCAGCCTCCTGCAATAACACTTGTGGAATGAAAAGGCGAGGAAGCAAAGACAGGAGGAGGAAGATGAAGGAAGCGGCCAAGGTCTGTGGCACACAACATGAACTCGAATGAAGGCAGCCTGCTTTCTGCACTGTGTTCATACTGTATAAGTACCCCCCAACAAAACAAGAGATGGGTAAAAGACTGTGGCACAAGAGCCTGCAGAGTCAGGGCTGCAGGGGCATGTACAGTGCACTTATTCAGGGATGTAACAGGCTCCAGGTTCCGGGACAGAAATTCCCCAGCAGAATCGTTATTCTGGGGGGAATCCACCAATTACTCCTGTTAGCACCTGCAAGCATACTTTTTAACAAAGCAGCATTCTCTCACCCTGTGGAAATGCACAGCATATCCTGGCAGGCTAACCAAATAGCAGCCCCTCCCTTAAAAATAAGGGCACTGCAGCGGGTGTGGGTAAGCTCAGCCCCTGTGCACAAAGGGCGACCATTCCCAGGTCAGATTCCAGCAGGGAAATAAAAACTTCCAACAACAGAGATCTGCTCTGCGCCTGATGCTATAGTGCAGCTCACTCAGCAAAGCAAGCCCTCGTCTGCCTCCCACCCCGCTGGAGCAGCTGCAGGGTGTGCTGCCCGCACTGAGCCTGCATCCGAGTTCATGGGAGCAGGCTGGCTTCTTGGCTCAGCTTCCTGGGCCCAGCCTAATGGTCAGCCAAGGTGCATGTAACACCATGTGCCGTGGAGCAGTTAGGTTTGTCAACCTGGAGGGCTTTGTGCAAGTCCTATAAAACACAGGCAAAGTACATCCAGCACAGCGTGGCTCGTAGTGCAGCGCAGTGATGTCGTCTGCACCTGGACACCTCTGGGACCCGTTACCATTGCCAAGGGTGGGATAAAAAGTACTTTGTTTCTTGACTGCGTTTCTGAAAACTGAGAAGGCTGCTCAGGGATTTCTGAAGCTTGAGTTGATTAGCAGTTAATGATGTGTGTCCTGAAGAAAAAGTAAGATTAAATATTATGCTCGCATTGAGCAGGGCACTTTAAGCTTGAGATTTACAGCTATTTTGTTGGTACTTCATGAAGTGTTTAGGTCTGCTCAACTCTTGGTTACACAGCCACTCAGTATTTTGAACACTCATTTTATGCAGATATAACTTAAACAACCGATGATGTATTAAAGCATGTAAGTGTATGTGTTATAGCTGCACATTAACTCTCTGGAAACGCTATTGGAAAACAGACATCCAGTGGGATGGGAGTCACTTCTTCAGCAGAACACAGATCCATGCTGAAGAGCTGCTGACTCATCCCAGGGTCATCCCAGCACCAAATGCCTTGCAGCTCAGGCACTGCACCTTCCAGCCTTGGAAAATGTGCTGGTCACCTCAGCCTCTCAGCTAGAGTTGCCTTACACTCACTTTTGGAGCACTGCACAGCCCTGCCCTTTCCCACATGTTGTATTTCTGAGTTTTGTTGCCCATCTGTGGCCTCCACCCTCAGGCATGTCCCAGCTCAGCTGCCTGGGTGTCACTTTTACACCATTTCTGTCCACAGCCCTTGGAATGTGGTGCAGCTTTCCTGTGGGAAGCTACCATACTCTTACTACTTTCCTGGTTTGATGCTTTCCTTCCTGAAGACCTGGTTCATGGATGAGATTCCTCCAGGGAATGATGGAGGAACGCATACCATTCATGCATAGATCAGTTTAAAAGAAAGGTGAAGAAGGAGGTAGCGTTCCATGATCTCTGAGGAGAGAAACAAACCACGTCTTATTTTTAGGGCTTTTTCCTCATAACAAGATGAAGGTGTGATTATAAAGAAGTACAAGAGAAGCATCCTTTCACTCCTCTTGTTACCCAGGCTAAGTAGATTCAATGAAGCATAAATATGCCCAGCTATGCTACATTCGTAACGTCATTTTGCTATAGAGACATACTGCAAGATCAACACCTAATGCATCATACTTAGTGAATGGTGACAATACAGAGCATAAAATGAGGGTCCTAGGTTTTTTTCCCTCACTTGGGGAAATTACCCTTACACAGTACTGCCTGGGCAAAAGAGTAATGATTTGCCAGCATAGGAATTGCAGCAAAACAGGCCAAGCTGGACAAAAGCTTCAGGCCTTACATAGCTATTAAGAGTTTCTAATTAATTGAACACTCAACTGATAAATGCACACAGCCACATTTGGATAGGTATCTTGTTAGAAGCTGCCCTTCTGCCCTAGGGAAACCCTAGGGAAATAATTTATAGTGCAAGCCTGTGGTGTACTTTATAATATTTAAAATGTGTATCTCGGGCTGAAAAAAAGGCTAAAGCTAGAACTGTCTGAAAGAAATGAAGCAACACATCTCTAAAACTTTTTGAAACTGGATGTACATTCATTAGTCTACATATGAATTGATAAAACTTGTACTTCCAGTTTGCAGTGGTACTTCCAGTCCACACACACAGAAAAAGCAGAGTAACTAACATTGCTCAGCAGATGCTCTGTGATATTACTGTCATTGCCGATATGGAGCTCATATAGATTTTGTTATCAGCATAGCCATGAAAACCTTCTAACTTTCTCTTCCCCTCTCTTAGTCTCCAAAGCAAAGCTGAATATCTATCTTGCAAGAGGTACTATAGCTCACATTATAAATTGGCTCTGCTCCCTGGCCTGACTGAGCCCACTCTGTGTGGTCAGGGGGGACTAGCAGAAGTCAGCTTAAGATATTTTTTTAGAGGAGACGGGATGCATTGTATGTATGTGAGCCTTCGAAGGCAGCTTAGCAGAAGGATAACAGTGCTGCCGACGGGGATAATAGCACTGCTAATAGGTATAGCACATCTTTCAAATGCATTCAAAATACTCATGGCTGCATCTCTTTTTTTCTTTATGTATTTTTTTCAAGTAACAAACACCAATGAAAACCTATAAAATAATACTTTATTTTCACTAACATCCTCTTGAAGGAAATGTGACTTAGTCTGGAGTTATCTGCTAATTTGGGAAAGAAATTTTTTTTTTAATGCACTGTAAAACGATCATTTGAATTGCGTTTTAGCACTGGTTTTCTGTAAAAGTCTAAAGGTCACGTTCCTGCTTACTGTGGGTCTATATCTGGTGTATATCCAGATTCACAAATAGCTAAAGAATAAAAATTCTTTCTTTGGCAGCTGGAACAAAGCATCTTAAGCAAAATCATGTGTTTGAATCTACATCCAGACATGGGTCTTACTAGTACAGGTCTGGAAATTTCTTCTACAGTCAGACATACATTGCAAGCCCTGTATTTTAAACAGAGCACTGGGCTTAATTTGCACTGCTTTGTCCATACAGAGAAAAATACAGATATTCACAAACATGACCCTTTGATCATTTTGACAATAAAGTTTGAATCTAGAAGAATAAACTCACTAATCTGGCTATTTGATTTGGCTTTCTAGGAGACCCCTTCTTTAGGCAGACCTATCTACCTCTAGAGCTGGGGATGGGACACTTCTTCAAACAGCAAGCAAAAGAAAGTAGAATTGCTTCAAATGCTATCACAAACTCCCTTCCTTTTGGATTAAAATACGGTTCATGACTTACTACTGATTTCCTCTGAATATGATTATTGGCTGAGAGTTTTACCCAATATTTTGATGGGATATCAAAATGATGGGTTCTTCTACCTGGTGACTCTTTGTGTTGCACAAATTTTATGGGTCATATGGTAAGATTTTTCTTCTGCTTGGATGAATAAAACATTTTATGTAAGAAAAAAACAAACAACACTAGTGAATGAGGTGCTTCTGGCACAAACACTTAGAGGACTACTCATTCATTCTTAAAATTCATGCCACTTTCCCACACAAGGGTTGTCACATACTTGGCAGTGGTCCAAATAGCATAAAACATAATCTAGGAATAAAAGCAACTGAACGCAGGTCTTTTAGCTACAAAACATCTACAGAGTGGATTCTGAAAAAAATATATTTTCAGCCATTTCTATTAAGAGTGTTTGCTGTAAAACAAAACCTACTTACACAGATGGCTGTGTGTTAGTCCTTCTGGGCATTTTTTTTTTTTCTTTTTACCCTTAACTCCTGCATTCTATCTTCTTTTGTGGGCTTGAGTCAGACCATCAGTATTATTTTCATAGAGCTGTTTGTGTTCTAATTAAGCAATAAGGAGCAGAGCCCATCCTGGGGATTAAGAGTGACTTGGAGTGTTGACGCAAAGCTGAGAGCCATTAGCGACACCTGGCCATTAATTCCCCAGGAGATGCTAGTGCCAAACTCATCAGTGCTGTTTCTAACAATCCTTGCTGCTTTTTTTTTTTTTTTTAACGGGGAAAAATATGTTTTTTGACTTTTGGAAAGTACCAGCGGGCAGGCGAGATTACTACAGTTTACAGTCGAGGAGATGACAAGAATAAAGGGAATATGGATGACTAGAGGAAAATATTTTCTTATTTGTCAGCCCCCACACACATTCCCACAGCCATCAGATATGCAAAATACAAATCTGAGAGAAGAGGTGGGAGATGTTTTCCAAGCTAACAATTTCCAATAACCCAAATTTCATTAGACAAACCCAGCTGACTTCCAAACTGCACAACTCTTGCTGTTTATCAGTTTTTAAACCACTCCCATTACTGTTGCTGACAATCATATAGAATAATGATATCAAAAGCTTATCCAATTAACATATTTATGCTTTACTTGGCAGAGAGGGAATGGTGGGTATACCCTCTAAGCACTGCTGCATTCCTGCTGGAAATACATTAACCATTCCCATCCCTCCCCCCATCTCTCCTCCATGCTATTACAGCACCTTCATCTGAGACAGACTTGCATTGCTTCTGGGAGAACACTTTCACTAAATTCTTACAGGATATTAATGGACATTCATGTATAGTATTGCCATATGAATGTTTCAATGACCTAGATAAATGTGCATCATTTCCTTTGTGTGTAATGGGCATGAGTGTTTAATTATGACAAGTTGTGACTTTTGTAGTTTATCTCAGCCCCCCAGGGAGCCCTTGAAAATGAAATTTCCTATTCCCTGGTATGCAGCGAGTGCAATTTTACAATAATGCTATTCTAGGATATCACAATCCTTGTTACTTCCTCCTTTTTCCTCCACTTAGCATATACAGAGGAGTACAAAAACTGAAACTGGAGTTCATGTGAGAAAGGTGGGTTTGTACAGAAAGCAGAAGGTTACACATGAAAAGAAAAATTTAATGGAAAATGGGATTGCAAGACAGCAATCAGGATGATTATTTTTTTTTTTACAAGTCTTTTAAATTACTGACCACGCATTAATTCTGAGGTTAACTCCGTTGGTTAAACTAATCACTATTAATCAATGAAGCTGTTAATCAAATTGCTGAGAGCACAGGACGGAGTAAACTGGACAGTCAGATAATCTCTTGGGCTGACCAAAGATGCAGAAAAGTTTGTGTCCCCTCCCAAAAAAATGAGCAATGAACTAAGTAACTTGCCTGCTGTCTGCAAAGGATGTCCATTTGCAACAACATTAAACCCTGCTATGCCTTAAGTTTTGGGGTTATTTTTACCCATCTCCTGCCTTTCTGCCAAATGGTGCTTTTGCCCCACACTTGCACCCTCTCTCTCACATATGCACGTTAGTGAGGATGGAAAAGGCTCGCAATGGAGAGGTTTCAAGTGGAGGATTGATGGCCAGTGATTGTGAAGCCAAATCACTCGCTATACTTGCTTTGCACTACACGATTTCCTGCTGTTGTTTCTAGTTACAGTAGATAATAAAAACTGTTACAAAACCCTCTTAACAAGAAAACAAAACACAGATGGCATGTTGAATGTAAAGCATCTGGGGACGGCAGTTGACTCTGGCCTCAAAAGCTATTTTGTTCCATCCCGGTTTTCTTGCTAAAGTGGGAAAGGGACGGCAGGAAATGCTGTGCAAGTTGTTGAAGTGAACTTCACCAGCTCCCAAAAATGGTAGGAAGTATTCTGGGAAGTAACTGGGTCTGGGG
>NW_009921603.1:7759-9884 GCF_000696875.1 Nestor notabilis | reverse complement strand
CAGTAATGCCCAGGGCTAACGCGTAGTATCGTTATCCTCTTATCTCTTGAAGTCTTGTCTGGGAGAGCCATCTCTAAGATGTTTGTTCCTCAGATTGATAGCCAACTATTTGAGGACCTGAATGGATACTTCTAAAAGAAAGAAAATATGGTTATTATTTGTGCTATAAATTCTGCAAATGGAGTAACAGTCGAGGATTAAACACCATATGATGCCTTACAGAAAAATTTTAAAAACATTCCATTGAGAAATACTTATGTCTTGCATCATATTTTAAGTCTTTATCCTCCTTTGTTCTTTGGTAATACAGATAGTGAATCAAATCTGGAAATCAATTACACAGCATATATATGGCATAATTTCACTGAACCCTTTTGTGTTTGTTAGCTTGTCTTTACAGCCCGGCAACACAGAGATCAGCCAGGTCCAATTTCAATGAAAAGGTCCCTGCAATGAATGCATTCATCTATTCCTGGGGAGCAGCCTAGGAGAGTGCTACCTGCTGGGGGAATATTACCTGTTTGTTTGTGAGAACATGAAAACAGATCATGACAGATAACAAAATGGCTATGCCCTCATCCCTGTTGGCAAGCAAAAAGCAACAGACTGTATCTCAGGGAAGATTCACATGAAGATCCTTTGGTCTTGCTCCCTGGTGTGAGGCTGATGCAGGCCACACGGGATGCTAAGGCTTATTCTGGCTTCTGAGAACTCCTTTTCCAGCAGATGTGAATTTCACTGAGCAAGAAAGCGGCTTCCACATTTGCCGTGTTGGTGTCTTCAGGCCTCCAGGGTCTGGATGGAAATGATTTCTGACAACAGGTGTCAGCATCTGCATTTGGCCACGTATTTAGATGGCTCTTTCTGGCTCTTTCCTCCATGGGAGCTGCCAGTATTGCACTCAGGTGGTCCAGAGTCTGCTCAGCAAAAGCAATATGATGCAGAGTGGACTGAAATCCAGGGGACAAGCAAGAGGCTCAACATCACATATTTCATTGTCCCTACTGACAGAGGCATAACTTCACTGACTGAACACACTGATTGTTTTCATCAGCCTGTCTTCACAGCCCAGCACCACAGAGATCAGCCAGGTTCAGTTTCAGTGCAAAGGTCCCCGCAGTGAATGCATTCATTTATTCCCAGGGGCCAGCCTTGGAGATATGATGCAGAGATAAGAAATCTGGAGGACAAACAAGAGGCTTGACATAGCATAGTTCTTTCTTCCTTTTGACACCGTTCCTCTCTCTCACCAAGCAAGTCATGAATACACTGCAACGTCTACAAGGGGCTTGACATGCAACAAGGGACAACTTGATGAAAACCAGGTTGAATGCAACTGAAGCTGGCATGGATGTTGCTTGACTAGTTTGGGTATGAAAAATTCATGTCAAGTATATGGCAATGTGTTAGGCATAGCAGAAGAGTGAGTGGGTTTCATATTTTGCTGAGGACAGGTGATGCTTGGCTGGCTTTGTGTCTGGAACAGCATCAGCCTAGAGTTCACATTTGTTCTGAAGATGGGAGTATTAGCTTAATCACCTACCTTACTCACTGTGGTGCTGCTCACTAATTCCCAGTGACTCCAAAATATCAGAGTTCAGTGCAGGTGCTCTAGCTCTGAGGTATGTTTTAGGTCCTGCTGTTTGAGCATTGTGTAGTTTTTGAGAAGCAGAAGGAATCTGCATGTGGAAGATACTCATCATTGCTCTGTTGCTCTTGCCTAAAAGAGCCACTTACCAAAATTTTCAATGATAATGGCATTTATGACAGTCACAATGGCTTCCCATTGACCAAGAGGCCAAGCAAGAGTGCCATCTGCCAGAAAGAACCTCCAAAGGACTGCCTGGAAAGTTGTTACAGGAGAGGCTGAGCAATGGAATAAAAGCCATCAAATGCAGTGAAATCCAGCCTCCTCCAGGATCCACCAGGCCTCCTCTTAACCATGCCCTGTGTAATGCTGTTTCACTGAAGTAGCTAAGCCTTATGCTTAAGAAAATTTGCTCCTGTCAGTTTGTAGCAGGGCGCACATCCACTGACAGCTATTAGAACCCTGTCTGGGATGTCACAGAAACTGATAGTCAAAAAGGAGATGGTCTCAAGACATTCAATGAAGGCTGTGACACAC
>NW_009921603.1:0-7728 GCF_000696875.1 Nestor notabilis | reverse complement strand
GACAGGGGTCTGTTGCAACCCTGTATGAGTTGTATGAAGGTGGTGTGCTTTGCTGCTGACCAGTCTCTGGTGTTAAGCTGTGGGAACTGCTGTCTTAGAGTCGTACAGTAATGCTGCAATGAGGCATAGAGGTCTTTCTTCAGCAAGGCAAACCTGGGCAAGAGAGTCCAGAGCTTGTCCATGCAGTCTTCAGGTGTGTACCTGCCCAGGGCTTTCTTACAAGCAGTGGAGGCCCCTAGGCACTGGTGCAATGCACAGAGCAGCCTTCCCTGGAACATGCAGCAAGTCTGCTCTTCTTGAGCCTTTGGTATATAGTTTCTCTGTGTGCTTGTGCTTATGCTATGTGAGCATGCACAGGCAGCGAGGTGTACCTGCTGCATACACGTAGAAGACCCTCACAACATGGGGGTCCAAAGACCTGGCCCTCTTACACTCTGCAGCACCAGTGCAGCAAGTCTTCCTCACTTGAGGACAAGGCCAGAAAGTCTTTGTGGAGGTGAGCAATGAAGATGGGAGGTGCACTTGGCCTCAGGCATGGCTTTAAGCACAGATGCAGATGACTGAAAACATGTCATCTCACTTACGTGACAAGACATGTCCTCCACCCATGTGGAGGTTTGAATTTGAGACTCTGATATGATGTTACCTCATCCTTACCCTTCAGATTCCTTCTCTTTACCTCCTCTGTCTGTCATTCTGGATCTTTCTCTCTGCTACTGCTGCCTCAGCTCTGAAAAGTGTTTCAGACACAGCCTCATTGAAGCCATATGAGTGGTTTGCTGAGCTCCCATTGGTCTGATTGAAAAGGTGGAGGTTGGAGAATTCAGAAACATTACAAGGGAGCACAGACCCATGGCATTTATTCTTCATGCAGCCAGACAGTGGCTTAAAGCCTCATCTGTCCCTCAGGAGGCAGGTACTACTTTCTCCTCCTTCTCGTCTGCTTCTCCAGGCTGCAAGCACCTGGCCTGTTCCTGGGAATTACCCGATCTGGTGCCATTAGATGCATGGCCAGCTCTGCTCTCATATACTGATCTCATAGGCCCAGATCATACAGTTATAGTACTTATATGAAAAATACAAAGGTTGGCATGACAACGAAGCACTACATTTAGTACTCTAGACTACACATATATATGTGTGTATATATATATGTAAACAAAAACAGACCTAGTGTTTTGGTGTGTGTATTTTCATCAGTCTGCCCACAAAATCAGAGTTGGCAGATGGCTGGTCTCTCAGCAGGACAGGAATTAGGATTATTTGGGTACTGCAGCCAATCCTTGATGCGTATTCAGTTCAGTTTAATGCTGATTTTGATGGCTTCTTAAACCTGGGGTATTTTATGTTCTTTGATGTGAATGCAGGGTTCATTCTTGACTTCGCTTTGTGTGTGTGTGTGTTTGGCGAGGATAGCAGGATAGGGTAAGGAAGAAAATGATAGTGTGTGAACATATATTACCCTCCCAGCAAGGAAGTGACTTGCCCCTGAGGATCATGTTGGTCTTAGGCATTTAGAGAGTGAGATACCTGGAAATCTTCCATTGGAGGACTACAAGACCAGGAGGAGTAACTAGAAGGGGATGGATGGCCAGATGTGGGCCAAGAAGCAGACAGTTGAGGACTAGCACTAGGCAGACCTATCTGCTGCAGGTGGAGGCAAAGCACATTCAGGGACACCCTTCCTCCCCCATCTTCAGAAAGCTGTGATTGCCTCTGTGAGGAGTTATCAGTCCAAACACTCCGAATATTTTGCTGGGGACTACATCTTCCTTAATTGAGCAGAAAATAAAAATTACATGGACATGGAGGGTTTATAACAGTGCAGAGATATGGGGAACATGTGCTGCTTAAAAAATAAGAGCCAGCAGTCCCATTGCTACATCCAGTACTCAGGGCGTAAATTATTGGCAAGCATTGCAGCGGCTGGAGCTAGACATGTCAGCATGTCTTTGAAGGTCTGTTTGATTCCTCATAAAGTATTTAAGCCAATTCTAGCTTGAAGCTAATTCCCTTTCCCTTAATTGCTACTCAAAGAATAGGAAGCCAAAAAATAAGCAAAGAGCAGCACAATAGGTTCTCTGGTAGAGCTGCACCATATTTTCCCCCAGAGATGACTGGACTAGGGGTCTGATGTGCTCCACTGACTTGGGAATAAAGCAAGGCTGTAGGACCTATTTGGCAGGAAGGTTGTGCACTGCTTCACAGGATCATGGGATAGTTGAGGTTCGATAACACCTTTGGAGCTTGTCTAGCCTAACCCTCTTGCTCAAACGGCTTTTTAGACATGAAGTGTGTATTTCTCACCTTGCAGGGCTTCAAGCTTTAGCAATACACAAGCTAAGAAGGAGAAAAGAAAGACAGACCCCTCCAATTTGGAAAATGCATTAATTTTTCTCTCTTTCTATGAGAAGGATGAGAAGCAGACAGAGCCCATTTTATAATCTGAAAACCTTATTATGTCCTAAAGATTCCTCTGAGGGTGAAATTCTAGCCATTCCCTAAAATACTGTAAACTGTACATATTCCTAGTGAACTGTATACAGTGAACCGTATTCGGTGAATGAAAGAGCAGAGCAGTGCTGCACTCAAAGCACGAGGCAGAACTGTCTCTACTCCAGTGTCTTTTATACACACTGCCTTTTTTTTTTCATTTCTTTCCTGGATAATAATGTCCTACATAAGTGGCTCCTTAAGGTGCTGCTACAGCCATTCTCAAGTAACAATCATGCATTGTACATGGGAAAGACCACCCTGGCCATTGGTGGTGTGGCTCTGCAAGGAGGCTGCATTAAAATTCCTGGGCAGCTCGGAGTGCTTGAATGCCCAACTGCTGTGATCTTCAACTAAACATGCTGGCGTTGCAGCAAGAGGGCTCTGGATTTTTTTACATTACATCTACCTTATCTTCTTGAAAGCAAAATAAACCTTTCATCACATCCTCTTGCACTCAGACTGTCATGATCCATTTTCCACTGTGAGCATCCAGATGGCTTTCACAGGTTAGATTTCTCCCACTGATTTTTTTTCAATACAAAGATGTTACTGTTTAGTTTAGACACTAAGGGTGCTTAACCAGGATATTATTTTCTGCTGAAAGTTTTACTTTCCTAGTCATGGCTGAGTGACTTTCACAGACACGTCCTCAGCCACTGAATTGTGGCTCAGCAGCTTGGCAGTTGCCTCTGTCCCTCTGAAATATGCAACCTGCTGTGGCTGCTCATGGAGACTTCATGGTCCTCCAGGATGCCTGCAGACTCCAGTCCTCCCTGCATTGAAGCATCGTGGCAGGTGAGGGATGAGCTCTCTTGGCACGCAGTTCGAGCTCCTTGCTGCGTATTCTCAGCATCACAAGGCTCACCGATTGCTGCCTGGTCCTGTCTCCTCATCAAAACCAGCAGAGTTTGGTGATGTGCTGCTGCTGGTGTGGGAAGCTTGGCAGCTCTACCTCCCTGTAAGAAGGTCCACCACCTGAAACCGAGCAGCGAGTGTGTCTGCGGACAGGGTGTTTGTTCTAATTGTGTCCTCCCATTCCATTAAGTAGTTACTGAAATGTATGATGCGTTCATGTTTTTTCATATTACACTCCATAATTGTATTAATAAAAGGTATTTACCCTTCATTATTTTCATTCTCCAGAGGATTACTTAAGGCAGGATATAATTAATCCAGATGCTCATATGAATCCAGGGAGGTTGTGCACGACAACCACTGCCTTTACGAAAAGTAATTGCACATATTCACCACAGCCCAACCTCTGTGGCATTTTAAGAGGAGCATGTCTAATTCATGAAAGGGAAGGATTGGTTATTATCTGTATTATCTGTAGCACTCCAGCTTAATTAAGAGTGTTAAAGAAAGATAAAAGGTAGGAGGGAAATGCAGGAAGATGAAATGATTTGCCCAAGGTCACAGAATGGAGATTAGCACCTGGGTCTTTACCGTCCAAGTCTAGTGCTGAGCCCATTAGATCAGATGGCTTCCCAAATCACTCTTCCCAAAGATCAAATAGTTTGAACACCCATGTAAGCCTCTCAAGGAGAAAACATAAAATGTCTCAGTGTAGTCTGATAAAATTATAGCAATATGCAAGACATCACTGGAATTCATTAAAAAGAATATTTATTGGAGCAGCAATGTTAAAAAGGAAACTTTCATGTTTCAAAGAAGTGAAGGCAATGAAAGCTTCCACCTTGCTTCAATCTGGAACTCATATTTATGTAAAACTAATCAATTAGATCATGCTCCTATTTTATAGTACTGATGCTTTCAACTACATTTCTGAGCTGGGAATGGGCTTTCTAGGATTCACAGCTTCTGAAATAAAAATAATTGGTTTCTGAGGAATGCAAAGTGCTAAGGAAGTAACCACTTACCAACCTATTCATCCGGGAGCCGTTTGAGGAGCGGCTTTACATCTCTGGGCATCTGCAAGATAAAAAAGACACAGTTCATTAGCAGACAACAACGTCAACACTCAGGTTACAGCTGAAAGAAAAAAGCAAACTTCTTGGGTGTTTCAGTAAGGACGGCAGTATAAACGTCATCCCTTCTGAGCAGCTCTGTTCAAACAAGTCCCTTGACCGTGTGCTCTGCCCAAGCCACCCCCCATTCCTCCAGAAGGCCCCTGCCCACTGAAGCAGCCAGTGCCTATTCTCTCTCACCGCTACCCCCATGAGGGATGCTGAGGGGCTGCTGGAAAGATCAGATATGTGTCTGTGGTCAGTTCCTGTGTCCCCCCTGAAACAATATGATGAAGGGAGCAGTTGAGGGATGGAGTTCTGGTCCTGCTGGCAATCTCAACATGGGCAGTAACCTCTAAAAAATATAAAAAACAAGCCTCTATCCCCCAAATTAAAAAGATAACAGCTAATATAGTCTTTGCATTAAAAATCAGTGCCATTCTCAAGCATCTTCAAGGAAATCTGCATGGTAGTTTTCCAACATAGGAGTTTCTGTTAGAAAATATTGTTTTGCTGAAATAGAAGATCTGGAGGTGAAATCTGTCAGTTCAAAGGTGGAATTTCTGCCCAAAGAATGAAGACGCTCTAGAACATCCAAAGCTCAGGGCAATGGCCTGTGAGACTGAGGTAATTTCTAGCTGGTGTAAAGGAGTGAACTATAGACTGTACAAAAGCTAGCCTAAAGGGGCTAATCCAGAGTACCTGTAAAGACAGTAGGTGTGTTTTGGTTTGAAATAGTCACAGAGAACTATGTGAGCTGGATATTTAAGTTCCCATTTGCAATCACTAATGATCCAGGGCTTGGTACACTTGTGTAACCATGGGTGTCTAAAGCTGTTTGTGGTATCGTAGGTTGTCTGAGACATCTATGTGAGACTGACAGATGTGGCAACACATCTGTGTCCTGAACCACCAGCTGGGGTCGTACTGTCCCTATAGCATCTCAGCTGATAATAAAATATGAATGTAGTGGAGCCTTTTGCTGCCTTTTAGACACTTTGATGAGGATGCTTGAAGGTAGATCATCTCAGTCTGAAACACCACCATGAGCTCACCTTCCTCTCAAACACAAGCCTGTTTGATGTGCCTACCTTGGCAAGCCCCACCACCCAGCTAAGCCAGTAGTTTGGATGCAGCTCTCTATTGACACAGTTGTAAAACTTGTTCATTTTGGCACCAAAGTAGATCCTGTTGGGCTGGGGCTCTGTGCTCTGCTTTTCACAGCACAGCATAGATGAGACCTTTGTTTCAAGCCTCTTGTTGTATGAAGGGAAGCAAGGTCCTGAACTTCAGGATCCCTTATCCCTGACACTCCACTCTCATATCTTTGTTTCTGCCAGCTCTCTGGAGAGAGAAGTCACCTCTAGCACTCAGGAAGCACAATCCTAAACCCTGCTGGACCTTTCTGCAGTGAACAACTGTCCAATGGATCTAGTCCAAGGTGTTGCGCGCTATCTCAGTAGATGGGTTTGTGTTGAGCCTCTGGAGTCAGTGCAAAGGATCCATTAAAATTTATCAGACTGCGAAATTCCATCAGGTTTTTAATTGGAAACATGAAAGAATACACAAAAGATAGGATTAACATCACCTGATTTTAGTAGGTGTCTAGTGTAAGTGACTGTCAAAGCATTTTATACCATATGGGTAAATAAGTGCCTTCAGGGGTTAAATCATAATATTTCTCTCTCCCTTACATTATTTTTTATGCTTAAGTGGCTATCTGTTTCAGGGGAGGGGAAAAAGGGAGGTGATGGGAAAGTTCATTTGAAACAGACATCTCACATCTAATGGACTGGGTAGGCTAATTCCCTGTCCTGCTACAGCAGCAAGCCCACAGCTTTTCCACCTAATGCCCCACCCACCACAGCAGTGCAAGCAAAGGCTGCCCTTGAGCCTGCTAAAGCCAAACTGATCAGCAGCACTGAACAGCCTGCACTGCACAATCCTTATTTTGTATGATCAGGACTCAATTCTTACTTGACTTTACTAGGAGACGGATTTGAGCTGTACAAGACTGTAGTACTAAACAGTACTCCAGAGCTTGCGTCTGGTTCTGAGTACTTAGTGAATGTCTTCTTCCTAAGAAGAAAATCCAAAACAAAGAAAGATTAATTTGAAGTTTAATGGATTGAGCTGAACACTCCAGGGATTATGCTGACCTTTAGAAGGTGATAAAGGAATTACACTTTTTCTTAGACACTGCGGTGAAGACTCATTTTGTCACTTGTGTGCTTCCCAAAAGATGTAAACCCACTTCACGATGTTCGTTGTAGCTCCCATATCAGATCCACATACACCCAAATTTTGATATTCTCATAAGACCCAAGGTTTTCTAACTCAGCAGAAACTGGCCTAGATAACCCAGCAGATTGTCCTCAGGAACACTTTTTAACCCCCTCTCTTTGGGAAAAATCCACCTGAGCCAAAACATTGTAAATCATTAGAAATGACAGTAGGTACACAACGCACAGATATTGATCTTGCCTAGGACTTTGCTTTTTCCCTGATGTGTTTATTTGATTCTTTGCCAAAACACCATTGGATTCCATGTGTCTGGATTAAGTTTTTTCATACTCTTCTATTTCCAGCATTAATTTCTTCAAGGCATTTGAAGTGGAATTTCATTCACTTTCAAATGAGTATTTGTGTTTTATAGAGTCCTGTGGTATTATAGAGAACCTAAGGCATCAACACTAACCAGTGAGCACACTTCGAATTAGCCAAGAGCTTCAATGTGGGACCATTTATCTTGGGTGTAGGAAATTAGCATTAAGATCCTCAATCTTGCTGCTGAGAACAAGGACTTAATAAACCTAGTCCTTCATCATCGTTCATCAGTGCCCTTAAAGCCAACACACAGGTAGTTTTTGTCTGTAGTGCTTCATGATGCTAGAATAAAAGGAAAGTAGGGGGTGAATGGCAAACCATCATACCTTTCTTCAAAATGAAAGTTGTGAAACCCACCTGGTGGCTTGCTTTGGCAGGATGATTGGCAAAGCAGATGCACAATAGCTGTTGTAGGTGTGGATGTTACAAATTTTTCTGCACTTTTACATGTGCCACTCATAAAAATACTGGGAAGATATGAGCTAAATAATGCCCTTGAAAAGGGGATTCATGTCTGGCTAGCAAACTTACTTTGAATCAGTAGATAGCACTGAACCAAGGTAATGAAAAATATCACACCTGCATGTGAAACCTGCAGTTTCTGTATCAAACAAAAACAAACTAAATTATTGATAAGGAAAGGAAAGGAAGGGAAGGG
>NW_009921602.1:35387-35600 GCF_000696875.1 Nestor notabilis | reverse complement strand
GGCCCCGGCGGGGGGGGGCAAGTCTTTTCTTCATGAGAGTATCCCCAGGGTTATGGAGAAGTGAACGTTTTCCAGTCCTAAATGTAAGTGGCGCAGTGCTCAGCATCAAATAAGAAGTCATTTCTCAGTAACTTCAGCCTTTCGTGTACAAGCAAACGGAAAAGAACAAGGAAGCTGTGGCTGGCCCCTCCCTGGCAGTGGTCAAGGCCAGGG
>NW_009921602.1:28450-35237 GCF_000696875.1 Nestor notabilis | reverse complement strand
CACTTACCGCCTATTAGCAGGGAAACTGATAACAATTAATGAAAATATTTTAACGGGGGCTGGGGGTGGGGAGGGTGTTATAACTGTGCAATCAATATGGATAGAATTAATCTGATTTAGGCAGAAAGTCAATATGCTGTGATGAAGTAAAGGCCACAAATGCCACACGATCACATTAGCACTGCTGAGCCAAATTATCTGCCTTTTGAAGCAAGAAAGTGACGAGGCTTTTCAATTAATTACCCAAGCACTGAACAATGTGTTTGACAGCATTAAAGGGAACATGGGCTGAAGCATGGGGAAAGTGAGGGGCTCATTCTCCTCCAGAAGGAGGGAAGTGAAGCAGCTGGATGAGGTGAATGAAACTCCTCTCAAGAGGACTCTGCAACTTGACTTACTTACAGGATCATAGAATCAATGAGGCTGGAAATGATCAGCAAGTCCAAACACTGCCCCAGCAGTGCCAAGGCCACCACCAACCCCTGGCACTGAGGCCTCATCTACACGGGGGTGTGAACACTTGCAGCGACGGTGACTCCAGCCCTGCCCTGGGCAGCCTGTTCCGATGCCTGAGCACCCTCTGGGCAAGGAATTGTTCCTCAGCTTCAGTCTAAAGGGCCAGAAAAGGTGCTGAGAGTGGGAGTGGCCCCTTGGGAGCAGAGACCAGCCCCCTCCTGGCTCCATCCTCCTGTCAGGCAGTTGCAGAGAGCGATTAGGTCCCCCCTGAGCCTTCTCTGCTCCAGACTAAACCCCCCAGGTCCCTCAGCCCTTCCCCATCACACTTGTGCTCCAGGCCCTGCTCCAGCTCCGCTGCCCTTCTCTGGCCCCGCTCCAGCACCTCAATGTCTCTCTTGCAGTGAGGGGCCCAGAACTGACACACAATTCGAGGTGCAGCCTCAGCAGTGCCCAGCGCAGGGGGATTATTACTTACTTCAGCTGGAGGTATGGAACTGTGTCAGTCCATAAAAGATTTCAGCTCCCCATTCTTGGCAAGGGAGACTATCCAGAGCCAGGCCAGCAGTGCCGTACTTCCATCCACTCCTGTCTTTTACTGTGCATCCAAATCCAGAAGTCATGTCACATCATTCAGTCCGAGGGAATTCTGTCAGTCTGAGCAGAAACAGGAACTGCCTGCCTTGGTGGCATAGGTTCAGCTGACAAAATCCTGGCGTGTCATTTACGAACGCAATGGGAAGCATCCAATAACAGTGAGAAGCGGAATAATAACATACTGTTACATGAATATGATGGTAGAAATAAGGGCCGAGAAGAAGGAATAAGACACTGAATTGTGTGCCAGCCCTTTGGGAAGAAACCATTCGAACTGGGAATAGCTGGATCTATCTATTCCAGAACATAGCTATTTCTGTATCCCCATTCTCGCTGCTTGAGCCTCCCTGTTTGCATGATCTAGGGAGCTCCATAGGACCACCACTGAAACAGCACCCTTGGCAATACCTGATTTGTAGAGCTCAGGAAAAACGGAATGAAACAACACAGTAATGTTCTGACTGTGGAAACAGAAAGAAACCAAGCACACCAAATGCAAGAGGAACTACTTTTGCTAGGTAACATGTTCAGGTTGAGTTCCCACTGGAAAACTGTCTCTTACCTTTCTTGTAGAGCTCTGGTAGAGCTTTCCAAACAGGTTGAGAATCCACAGAGTTTTGTCTGGGTGGAAAATAGAGCCAATGCAAATCTTAGGTGATACAGAAGCTGATGATGTAATCAAAAATCATTGTCTCGTGATAATAGTTAAGAGTGTAAAGCCAGAGTTTTGAGAGCCTAATGTGCAAAATTCAATTGTCCCTTCTCAGGTATTTAAGGGATTTCTTTTCTTAAACTGCACTGTTTCAGCAGCAGTCCAGTTTATCTAGTTACCTACTGATCCAGCCTCACCATTTGTCTATGCCCTTTAAAACTATGCACTAACATTGCACTAACACATTCGCCCTGGCTTTCAATATTGGGCTGTATTTCAGCCTGATTTACAGTCAGTTTATGCCTAGATGAAAACATATCATATAATGTAAAACATATTTATAAAACATTTATCATACGCTGCATACAGGCCTCTGAAGGAATTTATCTGAGCCAAGTCAAAGGAGAAAATCCATTTTTTCCCATTTGATGAAATGGTGGGTTTTTTCCCTTTCTTTCTTTAGTATATGCAGGTCTCTGCCTTTTCTTACACTTATAACAGACCTCAACTCAACAGTGTCTTCAGCTATGCCCTGTGCTTCATTGTTTAAATGCTTAAGCTTAAACTAATGCTTAAATATGAGTGAACATGTGGGGTTGTATTCATCTAAGGGGAAATGAATGGCAGACCCAAAGCCAAGCACGTGCTCAGGTAGAATCAGGACTCAGGCTCCCTTTCGGATACACTTCTAACAGCAATTAGTGGTCATGTTTTGCACCTCTCATCTTTCCTGACAGCTGTCGTGTTTGCTTACACATGATCAGAATCGCAGCCTTGCTCTGTGTATTCATACACTATACACTTAACAATGTCCACACACCAAATGCACACAGGCTTCTTTAGAATTGCTTTTGGTCTCACTAGTGGGCCTGTCAATCAACGGATCAAAAAGCTTTTATCACCATAACAAGAGGAGGTGCACTTTTATGTGGCAATATACTGTAAGCAAATCCTCTGTGTCCAGTTCTGGGCTCCTCCAGTACAAGAGACATGGAGCTCCTGGAGCAAGTCTGGGAAAGGGGTACTAGAATGATTAAGGGTCTGGAGCATCTCTCCTGTGAGGAAAGGCTGAGGGAGCCTGGTCAGCCTGGAGAAGAGAAGACTCAGGGGGAATCTGATCAATGTATGAGAGTATCTGAGCAGAGTGTGTCCATAAGACAGGGCGAGACTCTCCTCAGTGGTACCAGGTGATAGGACAAGAGGCAACAGGCATGAACTAGAACACAGGGGATTCCACCTGAACATGAGGAAGAACTTGACTGTGAGGGTGACTGAGCACTGGAATAGGTTGCCCAGAGAGGCTGGGGCTTGGAGATATTGAAAACCTGACTGGACATGGTCCTGTGCAGCCTGATGTAGCTGACGCTTTGAGGAGCAGAGTTCGTCCAGGCTATCTCTGGTGGTCCCTTCCCACCTCAGCCATTCTGTGTATCTATGTTATAAGGAAGGCAAGTGGATAAAAATGCGTAAATCCAAAAATAAGCCATGTGGCAACATATTCCAAAAGCACATGCCCTCCAAAAATAGCTGTGCCAGCCCCACAAGGCCTCTCTTAATCCTATTTCCTTCATTTCCACTGGCAGATGCCCATCAGGACCACTATGAGGAAGATTTCAGGTTATCAGGGTATGAGAGCTATGGTTAAGGAAAAGTGAAGCTCCACCAGTTCTGAGCACCCGAGGCTGGACTTTCAAAGATGGTCAAGAGACAAAACCCCTCTCCCATCCATGACTACAGAGGAACTCCAGAAGTACTAACCGCACCACATCACACCAAAGCTAGCCTTTGTCAGTGCCTCCTAAGCAACCACTGAAACACAACCAGAAATAGGACAGCCCTAAAGCATAACCCATGAGTATCCCCACGCTAAAGATGGATGATAAGCTCTTAACTGAACTCTCTTGCTAGCATTGTCTCACTCTCGTCTAATTTCATGTTCCTTGGCTAACTAGCAAGCTCTCACCCATGGCTCAATTTTAAACACAAACTAAATGAGCCTGTTTGTTAGATGTATCATATGAGGTGGAGAAAAACATGTTTTCATGCTTTCAGAAGGCATTGCCCCAGCCTGTGGCTTTTCTCCATGATCTTCTTAGTAACCTCAAAGGGATTATAAAGTAAAGGAAGTGAATGCTGAAACTGTGACTTTTCTTCTTCCCAGATCTCCTCTTTACTGCAAGCCCTGGGACTTCAGGGAGAAGTGTGAGGCTACCTGGAGAAATACATAAAGAGAAATGGTAAATCAAATCCCCCTACTGATTACCATGCATTGTCCAGCACCAGGAGGGGATTAGATCTGCCACAGGAGCTGCGGTTTCTACATCAGGCTGACAAGAATCCAGCTATCTGAGACATGGAGACACAACGAATTCTTATCACATTTTTCTCCCTCCTCAGTATTGAGTTGCCAACCACCAACAGCTGTATCTCCTAGTGGATCCCCAGCATGATAGAGTCTCAGAAGAACCAATTCACTGCAATGTTGCAATGAAAGGGATAAGTTGTAAATGAAATACTGCAACATTGCAAAAATCCCACTGCTTTCAACTGTTTCCAGTGCTAAGCACAGCCCAAGCTTACTCTTCCCCAAGGCAGGAAAAGCCACCTTGCAGTTTGTATTATAGCAACACCATCACAGCAGCTTATGGAGCTGCTGCTTTACAGACCACTAACCCTTCCTACCAGCTGTGCTATCGCCATACTCAGAGGAGTAGCTGGTGATCAGATCTATAAAACAAATAGAATATTATAAACCAGGACCTTAACTATTTTCTTGGTGGAATGTTCTACTTTATTGGTGTCCCTGCCCGTGGCACGGGGTTGAAACTAGATGAGCTTTCATGTTTCTTCCAACCCAACCCATTCTGTGGTTCAGTTTTCAGAAATAGAGTTTTAAATCTAAGTGGAATTAACTAGAGATTTTACCAACTTAGATGCCATTAAATTTATGTGTCTTAGTCTTCTATGAAATTGCAGCTTAAGACAAAGATGTTAGGCATATAATTATAAAGAGAGAGTTCATTGTTTCCTTCATTTGATTTTCACTTTTCAGTGAACTTCCATTAATAGAGGTCCTTTTCAACAGCCTGGAACTAACCCACAGAAGCCGAGGGAAGGGTTCCCAGAAGCTTTAATGGAGCTGGACTGTGTGGAATATTTCAACCCCAACACAAGTGGATTCTATCTCATTTATCTCATTTCACTACATCAAACCAAAACTCACAAGTGGGAAACATGAACTAGGCCTGTGAATGTCACGCAATACTGGCCACATGGTGGGTCCTCTCATCCACTATTTTTACAGGATACTAAGTCTCACTGACCTGTACCTTGAAGTCGTGTCTCTACTTTCCTTTTCAGCCTCCATTTCTAAAGCTGTTATCCGGACAGAGACCCTGGTGGTCACACAAGCTTTGGCCACTTGTTGAAAGGCCCAATTTACACTGCAGCCTTCAAACGTTTTCCTTGGCATTCTTGGCACATCTGCTTTTCATTAGCCGGCCACTCAGTATTTATTATTGCACATTAACTATCATATACTCCTCGTGTGAAAAGTTCAGGTGAACAATAACCTATTTATCGTCTCTGAGAGATCCAAACCTGCTCTCCCCACACAGAAAAGAGACTTTCTGCAGTTGGGTGTGTGGGCACTCAAAGCTTCAGCCCTTCACCAAATAATCTGGGATACACAGGACCCTTCTGAGGACCCAGTTATTCCTAAATTGTCTACTATGCAATGGCTTAGTTCACTGTGTGCTGCGCATACACAGAGACCAGAAATACCCTGGCTTTGGGGAATAAGCTTACAAAATTAAGGGCTTACTCCTGCAAGATGCTGAGTGAGAGTCACAAAAGGAATTAGAAGTGGCAGATCTGCCCCATCAGTTGCAAATACTTCCATCATGTGTAGCAGGAAGGATAACTGCCTTCTGGATTATGGGTTATCTGAGACACATTTACTCTATTATTTTCCCTCATTGTGCGCTGCATCAGTACTACCTGGTGATGATATCAATTGCCATACAACAATTTGTCATTTTACCCAGTACCTGGACGTAGCAGGGGGAGGGCAGAGTTTGGAATACTCTTATCCTCAAGAGCCTAGGCTTTTAATAAATGAAAGTAGAAGCAGCACAGTTATTCAGCTCAATAACGTGAAATTTGAACATCTGGAAAGCAAGGAGGATGCTGCGTTGATGCCAGTAATTTAAAAAAAACAAGAACCAAAACAATGAAAACTAAAAAATCCTCTCCCCTCCAAAACCCCCACCCCCTAGGACAAGTTTTTTTGCTGGTATATTTCAATATAAATCAGTGGAATTAAGGAAGGACTCTGTAATCCCCAGAGTGATGTTCACAGCAAATAATGCAAAGAGAGCAGCACAGTAGTTGCGATAACGCAGCGGGCTCTCTTGTTTATGAGCACCATTATTCACACACCTCAGTGACTGGCTCTGGTATCAGACAGGTTTGGGGAAGAATTTAGCAGTAACAACCCTGTCATCCTATAGACCAGCCAGAAAATAAGACAAATGTGGAGGCTGAGGTGGCAGTTTCGTTGTTCACCTGCTGATTTCTACTGAGTTGCTTCTAGCATCACTGTGTTAAAACAAAGTTGCTCACTCCCAGTCCTCTCGCTCCTGCAGTTCCAACCCCTGCCACGGGCAGGGACACCTTCCACGAGAGCAGGTTGCTCTTGTAAGAAGTCCCTCTCCAGATTTTTGTACTCCTTATGGGTATTTACAGACCTGTGTGTCCCACGTGAAAGCAAGCCACGCTCGTGTGCTCAGCAACGTCACCCGCAAACCCAGGACCGGCCTGGTTGGGCTGGTCACAGCGTGCATGGAATCAAGTGAGACGTTTAATTACTTCCCTGACACCAAACAAATCAGTGCAGGCATCCCAGCGCGATACATTAAACAAACTCTGCCCACAATTAGTTGACAGCAGCAGTGACATGAGAAACAAGCAAAGTTTAATTGTCACCTTGTCAAAAGGGCATGAACTGAAGTTATTTTTACCTCCCATTGTTCACTGAGTTTATTTGGTTCCCTAACGATAGCGTGCCATTACTGCAGCCGCAAA
>NW_009921602.1:4910-28434 GCF_000696875.1 Nestor notabilis | reverse complement strand
TGAAGGATGCCTATAACAATATATAAATTGGTTTTTATTTTTAGTCAATATTAGAGCTTATCTAAAGTAAACGTCAATTCCTGCTTCCCTATAGTCAGCATCCCTCCCAGAAATACACACTCCTATTGTCAACCTAAAAATAAGCCAGTGACCTCATGCATCTGCCTCTTATGCTCAGTCTCCCCACACTACATAAAACAAGCAGCAGAGCCACGCTGTATGAAAGTCACCTTCACCTTCTGCCTGCTTAAAACCTTATTTCCGAGGATAAACTGATGGAGAAGCCCCAGACAAGGTCAATGCCAGGAAGTGTGAGGTCAAGCCCAGCTCTCCAAGCAGAAAGGCTGTCTCTGGTCACTAATCCTCCCCTCTTCCTCTATTACTGTATCAAGCAAGTCACATAAAAACCCCAGCCACTAAAAACACTCTTCAAATGTAGGTCAAACAAGCCCATAGGTAAAGGCACACCACAATTTCCAGGGACTGGCATGGTGGGTTTGTATTTATTGACTGGTTGAATAAGGAGAGCTCTATAAAACCAGCACAACTTCCATGAATCCTTTAGGTAGTATGGGGATATCATCCTTGTCTTAAGGGAAAGTATGGGCAAGCTGTATGTCTTCTGCTTACCTATATTTATAGCAACATTTTGATTGTTCCAGCCTAGAAATAAGGTCCCACCATGGCAGAACCTGCATAAAATACACAGAAACTGTGCTTCACCTCAAAGAGTTTAACACCCTGAGAATCACCATGTCCTGCATATACTTTGGAGGGTGGGGGATGTGGAAATCTGCACTTAGCTAAGCTAGACACCTGCTGTACTGAATCTGTGGCTGGAGCAGGTTTTAATGCAGTGAGCAACAGCACTGGAACGTCGCGGCTGAAGCGCGCAGTGCTTTAAATAACACGCAGATAACACTCGCCGTGGCTGCACGGCTTCGAGGTGAGGACAGTTTCTTTCCATGTGGAAACACTTTTCAGGGAAGTCAAAGCTAGAATTTGGTGTGGGAAAGCAAAACATTCCCTCTCTCCAGACATCAGCCTGCTTTTATTTCAGTACCTTAAAGGAAGACCGTAATTTTCACCTCATCCCTTTTCACCTCATTTTTGCCACTGATTTATTCACTGTTCTAAAAGGGCCACATCACTGGTCCTAGCTGAGGAGGGGAAATAACCTCCATTACTTTTAAGGCATACTACTCTGCATATTACAAGTTCTAGAGAGCCATCACAACAACATGTCCCCACAAGAACTGCTGGACTGTGTGTGTGTCTTCTTTTTGTATAGTGTGCAATTTAGTCGTTTCAAGCTTAAAAACCATATCTGGTGGGCTTTTCCACTGCTAGGCATAGGGAAGTATTGCCTGGTTAATTAAGCGATAAAAGAAAGTATTATTTTCAATCCCACAGTTCATTTCCAGAATAATTTGTTGCATTGAGGATAATAATTTGGTAGTATCCATAAAGATATACAGATGTTTGAGTGAACCAGAATATCCAGCTACATTTACACAGGATATTCCATTTCAGCAGTTCTCATGTGCTGGGGCATGAAATCTCATGGGCAGTGGGGAGGTCTATGTCTAGACAACTTGTGCCTGTTCATGACTGATCACTTCTATCCCCTCCACGACTGATCAGCTCCAGGAACAGCTGGAGGGTTGGTCAGAGACATGGCAAACATGGTAAACTCAAAACTCCTCCACAAAACCAGTTTAATACTTCTCATCTGATCTGACATGAGGAATCTTACATCTCAAATAACTTTAGTCTATACTTACTTCTCCATCCAGATGCTTAGTTTTTCATTTCAAGCTGTTTCTCCAGAGCTTGTGGCTTGAATGAGAAAGGCTGGCAGGACTCGGCAGTTAAGGAACCTCAGAGCATATGTCATGTTGGCTGCACAGGGAGATGCCTGTTCTAAATTTGTACATACTGTTTGTTTGATCATTTTGATTCATTTGCAAAATGATACACTACTGCCTATCCAAGTTAGAGAACTTTTCAGTGCTTCCCTTACTCAAAATAAAACTGGATGATGTATAATGCTGCCCAATGTGATGGTTACTTTCCTTGCAGACATCAGCAATGTACCAAATAGGAATCATGGATCTAAATAAAATGGCTAAATACTTTCTTGGGCCACTGAAGTTTCCAAAATATAAACAGTGGCAAAGATTACAGCATACACTCTGCTTTCCATCCCTTTTCCTTTCAGGGGAGTTAAATGCTTACAGAAATGCTGGAGATCCAAGCCACCCAGCCACGAAGAGAAGCTGGCACAGCTCAGCAGGCAAAGGCATCTCTGCCCCCTGGGTATCCTGCAGTTCCTGGACCTGGTTAGCCCCCAGGCAGGCCTTGGTCTCCATTTGGATAAGCTACCTGTCAAATCCAAGTGGTTTTGGTTGTGGTAGCATGCCTAATTAGAACACAACCATCTCATTCATCAGCCCAATGGCCACCAAGTGATGACCTGACCTGGCTTTCTCCAGAACCTGCAACTGAGAGGAACAAGTTATGTGCCACAGCAGATGTCTGCACCACACTGGACTCCATCGTCATCCATTGCTGCACTGTGATGTTCTAGCACTGCCCTGAGATAACATGAAATTACCATGGGCTTAATTTCTGCTACTCTGAAATGCCACATGGTATTAAGTGTCAACCGTAGACAATTATAGCTGTCACTGGTCTATAATGAAAGAAATCTCTAGATGTTCCTTTAAAATTACACTAATACATACAGGTGACTAACTCATCATTAACAGAGGAATACTACAATCAGTGTACAGGAGAGCCTGTGGGAGAAAATTAAAAGTGACAATTCCCAGATCATAGACACAATGTAAAGTAACACACAACTTACTGCTTCCTTCTGCTCTGGCATCTCTAATTCGCAACACTGTGAATATACAACCACCAGAGTTTGAGAATCACATGCTAGCAATGCTTTTGAGGATCAGTGTCTAGGAACAGCTACAAGGACTCCTATATAGCTACAGCTGGACATCCCACAAGCTGCCAGTACTGTTCCTCTTGATTTCTGTGATGAATCAGTCATGGCATTGTAAAAGAAACCTGTGTTTTCTTTAAAAGCAAATGAAAACTAAGTTGTTCCATTTAACAAACTCCATAGAAGGGAAACAATATGTTCCGTAGCACACACAGATGGACAATAAGCTTGTACGGAAGAAGCATGAGTTACAAAATGCAACCAATCTTCTCAGCATTCATCCTAGTTTTTGGAGAGTCTGGAATCCCCATTTTAGAGGAGAGAAAACAAATGTTATTATAGCTCACAGAAAGAGGGACTATAAATGGCAGAACTGGAAGTTCAATGGATTTGTAGATCAGAATGTTTTTATAAGAACTTTGAAATAGTGTGTTACCAATAAGCATCAGTTTAGGCACTGAAATAATACAGGAATAAAACATCTGGCATTTTTCATCTAAATTCACAATGTTTAATCCTTAGGACATCAGAGGATACTTGATAAAATTTTAAGTCTCATCTTTAAAAACAGATCTACACTTTTTCTTTCTATGCACATGTGTATGGGTCTATCAGATGTATATTGCATGTAATACTAGGGGCAAGGTCAACATAAGACAGTCCAAATACACTCTCTTACAGCAGCATCTTTTACCAGCCCAGTCTGAATGAGCTTGGGTTCCTCTAACCTTTGCTACAAAGGCAGCCAAAACTTTGACACAGCCTTTGGCTTTAGCTGCATGTGTCTAAACAAGGGCATTTTATCATCACAAGTATTTGTGGCCTGGAGTATATTAGTTTATAGTCACACTGGCACTTTAGCAGTATTTGATAACACTCTAACAACCCCAAAACCCCACTTGAAGTGAAGCTCTCATTTACATGTTTTCACTCTAACTCATTTCCTTTATTTAAACTCTACAGCAACGCCTTATTTACATATTCTCTTAAAAAACTAAACCTAGAAGCAGTAAAAACTTCAGTCTGACAAAACTCTCGTACTTAACACACTTTCCCATTATGTTAAGGAATAGTTATGTGATTGCTTATGAGTTATATAGAGAAGGAAAAAAAAGACTTTCAAAATGTGAAAATTTGGGGAGTGATTTTCTGATTTTAGTTAAAAAAAGAAACCAAGGATAAGTCTATAATCTCCTTTGTGTACTTTCATCAGGTCACTTAAGGGAAAAACATTATTTATTCCATCCAATGTTGTATGACTATAATATGGACTGCTTCAGTTGGCTCCACTGCACTTCAGCCATGCTTGACAAAGTACAGTCCATAACTAGTGTCTATCAGGGAAAGGGAAAAGAACAAACCCAGAAAACATGAAAAACAGCCCTTTTGTGAGGACAAGAGAACTGTAAGTGATCATAGTGATACTCACTGTCAAAGTAGCAGATCTCTGCATTTACTTTCCCAAAGCCCAAGGCAACATATACCTTACATGGAAACGTGAAACTCAAAGCTGTATTTTAGATTGCTGTAATGATAGTGATAGCAAAATCCTACAAATCCTCAGCCAGCTACAAGGGGAACATGCGTTTTTCAGGGCCAAACATACCCAAGTGGAATCTGGTCCAGGCTGCTGCTGTGTCAGGCAATGCACTGGAAGATGCTGCTCTGCTACCCAACAGAAGCAAAGAGGAACTCTTCTATCTGAAAGCACTACAAAGAATTTTGGGGTTTTTAAACCCAATTTGATATATTTGATATTTGGTAAAAGGAAAAAGCTCATCCCACTCCACCTAAAAAACCCAGAACATACAGATAATAAGATCAGCATAAAAAATACAGCATTGAATAAAAATTACTGAATTGTGACTGAATTTATAGCATAAAATTGTTGAGCAGCTCTGCTCTGGAGACAGGCTGAGAGAGCCACGCTTGTTCAGCCTGGGGAAGAGAAGGCTCCCAAAACCAAACCAACAGAAACCCAAACCAAACCGAGCCCCGACTGTATCAAATTTCCTACATGTCATTGGCTTGTACTTATTTTTTGGAGCCATGGACAAATATTAGGCTGTTACTGTGCCCTGGCCTGAGGATAAGCCAACTAAACGGGACATGGAAAACCATCGGATATGGCAAGAGAAACAGCTAAACTTGATGGAAAACATGGGGAAATTATGCAAGAAAAGGCTGAACATCGTCAGAGGCAAGTATTGGGGATGCAGAGTCTTGAAATGCTAACAATGCCAAGGTAATGGCAACCCAACTGCCATATGAAGCTGAGATTATCTAGATAATGTATGAGAAATACAACATTTTGGGTAGTGCCCTTGACAGCTGGAGCAGAACAACAAACCACATCTGTCAGTTAGGACCACACCACACCAGCCAAACCTGTTTCTGCTGTGGGGAGGACCCACTGTTATCCTTGGCTAATAGAAAAGCACCCAGGGGACCAGACAGATCATCCCTGTAGTAGGATACATGTTCCAGGCCTGACAGCATCAGTAAGTAACCATTGCTTCCTAACAGTCTTTAGAAGTGTCTTTCAAATGGGCAGTATATTTAGAAGGCCTGCTTATGTTCAGAGATTAGCTATTTAGAGGACTGCTGTTCCTATAAACACTTGTTAAAGGTTGTATTCACAGAGGACCTTGAACCATGTTGGCAAGCTAGCATACACAGTACAGAAGACAGCTATTGATAGGGAAAGTATCAAAGTAGGTGGAGAACAAGTTATATTTATCCACACTTGGGCATTGCTTCAGAGGATCACAACTTACATGCCAAAATGACCAGACAGGCATTATTTAAAAGAACAAAAATATATAATCTTAAACTTCTACAAAGCAAAATTCCCTACTGCCTATATTCCAACGCCAGCTTTTCAGCTCACCACATGTCTGTTTCACAGCTTGTGAACCCTTGAGAACTTGAAGGTCTCCAGTGACCGCTCAGGGTTCAAGGTACTCGAATAGCTCTTCTCACTTCAGCCTGGAATTCATCCTTTCAGCTAAGGATGTCTCAAGCTGGAATAAGAGCTGGTGGATCCTTTCAAAAGAAAATCACACCAAAGAGGTTCCAAAATTATACAGTAAATAAATTTTATTCCATCTCAGCTCTTGTCAGATTAGTGCTGTCAACAGTCACAGATCAGCATATGATACAGTTATGTATTAACTATTTACAATTTACAGGAACATACTTTTTTCTCCAGAAAATATAAGTACAAAAGCTAGGAGTAAACAAATGAGGTACTGCAAGTTGGATTTATTGTAGGCAAAAGCATATAGAAGTGATCCTTAGCTAACAATCATAAGATCAAATCGGTAAAGAGTAGTCATCAAGTGTGCCTAGTTCATCAGGAAAATCACCTCAACCACTACCTATCCAAAAGTGTATTGCACAGTTCATTCAAAAATTAAAAAAATAAATAGAAGAAACAAACCATTTATTTTAACTCTTAAAAAACACCCAGTAAAGCCTGTATAGAGATACAGTAGTGGGCAGTTCCTTCCTAGGATAAAGTCTTTTCTCTCCTTTAAAAAAATAACCTTTAACACAAAATAGAAGACAGTGTTCAATAGAAGAGAAAAAAAAGAGTCATCACCAGATAACCCCTGATTAGCCTTTCTCTTCAAGGCAGTTTTAACCATATTCATGGTCCAAAGGTGGAGCTGAGTTTTGGTTCTTGCTATTCCATTTGTGACCTTGAATAATAGCTTTTCTTCTTGTCCCTTCTCAAGGGACACCAACAGAGATATGAACGCATTTCTAAGCAGCAGTGTCATGAGAGATTCTCATCACAATTTCTTCAATACGGTCGTCGCCATGACTAGAAGAGTGAAAAGTTAAAAGAAGTGTTACATTATTGAAAGCAATTCAGAAGCACTTAATACTAAAATAATAATGACATCGTTTATTGATGGGAATAGGAGATGGAAGAACTTCAGGTAAGTCAAACTGCCAGATTAACTGATTTCAAGTAATTCCATTCCAGTAGCTGCAAAACAGTTGAGAAACTGTGATGAAACCGAAACCACCTGCAGCAAAACAGTCAGGAATCTCACTGGAAAAAGTCTACCACATTGCTGCACCTTAATCCAATCCAAGTTGTTCTCACTGCATAAGGCCTATCATCAAAATTAAAATGATGAAATAAAATTTAGGGCTAACAGAAAGGCTCCTCTATTAGGAAAAGAATGATTGCTTTCATAATGAAGTCAGCATCATCTTAATCTCTAAGTGTTATACATGCAGGAATATTATCCCATTTGCCGACTATCTACTGACATAAGCCACAGAAATACTTGAGATAAAGTAATAAACTACAATCCAATGATGAGGTCTGAACAGTTTCAATACATATCAGTATTAACAGATTGACACTGAGATCAAAACCAAGCCCCTATGTGATATACTTCAAATACACCTGAGAATGCCTCAACTTTTTATATAGCAGTATTACGGACAGCAGGATGAGAATTAAGTTTCAAACATGCTTTCTGCAACAGTGTTGTAAATAGCTTTGTCCTATCATTACCAATAATTCCATTACTTTCAAGAGAGGGCTAGAAAAAGCAGTTGATTTTGTCAAGAAGTGATCAAGGCCAGGAGGAGGCAGACAGTCAGAACTCTATTGCAATTTAAGTGCAATAAAGTGCATCTGCTATCATATTGAAAGGTTTAAAGGAATGCAAACTGAAGTGGAAACCATGACTGTTTGCTAAGATGAACAGATTTTTCCCTTTGAAAAAGGTATTATTTTGTATTGAAGGTTCTATTTGCATGACTGCAATGGAGGGATATAGCCTGTCAACTGCATTGTGGTAACTGGCACGGAAACAGGCAGAGTTAATCCATTTTGCTCCGGCAGCATTGCAGGCCAAGCTCTGCGTTTCAGCTGACAGATAGCGATAGCTTCACATGCACTGAATCAGTTCCTGGCAACTCTGCCAAGCTTTCCAGTTGCAAACTCTGCCAAGCAAAGCCAGTTGCAAAGAAGGAAAAAGCAAGTTGCTCTGACTGTATGGAATCTATCTGCAGAGTTTATTAAATATTGTACACCACTAATGACCCCAATTAGTCTTGGAAGGCAGTGCAGAAAGTTTTACCTGTGTACTTCCATTTCCTCTCCACTCCTCTCTCAACTGCTATTGCTGTGTGCTTTTTTGGCTTGACAGGTTTGATGCAACCTGCATCTTTAGGCCTAAACCAGCTGTTGTTTTCCTGTAACACTACAATCAGTGCTGCAGACTCATAATGAATGTAGCTTAATAAAACCTGAAGAAATGCACAAGAAACTGAGAGCATAAAGCTCCCCAAATTGTTCTCCCTAATCTCTCTGCTCTAGCTTCTCTTGATACCAGGCCAAAGCTCTGATTCAGGAAGGTACTGATGTTTAAATGAAATCACGTCCTAATTCCTCTAGAGAGCATATTTCATCACCCTTTTTTAAAATAATCCACTGTCACGTCTATAAGATGGAATAATTCATTTCAAGCAGTACAGTGCATGTCTCCCATAAATCTGACTTACTTGCCTATCCAAAAAAGGAGCTCAGAAAGTGAATAAAGACAAAACAAAGCCAAGTTAAATAAAATTCAAAATCACATATTAATTGATTTTAGATTTGATTTTTCTTAGACAACTGAGATTTCTATAGCTCAACCAGCGTTTGAAGTTATGCTTGTAACTCAGAGAGAATAGTTTTGAACCAATATTTACCATTTTTAAACTTGGTTTTGTAAAGCAAAATATGATTAAGATTAGAACAAAGTTTATCATACACATATAGAACATAAAATTGGATTTTTTTTAAACAAACAAAAGCAGACAAAAAACAAAAGCAGAAGAATGATTAATCTCATGCTGCAGGTTTCATCTTTAACTAAGACAAGTATGTATTAGGCTTCACTCACCCACATGCTAACTAAGCACAGGCTGATGGCATTTTCAGAAGATACCACTGCGAGGTGAGGCAAACTACAAAGCCAGGAAGAAAACAGCTTATTTACTACTTTGTTAATAGTGGAGATAAGAAGTCTGTGGACATCTGCTGCTTAGGATGAGATTGTTGCAGTTAGATCACAACAACTGTGCAGTAAAAGCTACATTAGGTAAGGAGACACATTGATCTAACATGTTTATTGACCTAGGAGTTTGTTAGAAGTTTTCAGAAACCTGTTAAATATACGCTTACTGAGAGGGGAAATCATTACTCACAGATACTTAGTACTACACACACTTACTCTTTTCCAGTAATACATTTAATTAGTAATTACACATTAAAATTACATATAGATGTTTTGTCTATATGCTAAAATACAGAAACAACCAAGCTTTATGTTAAAAATGCACATATATGTTGTAGTTCAAAACACACTTGCTCATGAGATATAAACACTGGATATTTACAAATACCAATATTAAGTGTATTCGTTCTGTTGTACCCACAGCTATCAGAAACATGGCTTAACCAATGATGAGAAATACTAGTTAAGTAAATATGCTTTTTCCTCACTTTCACTATAAACTCAAATCTACAGCTGTAATTTGACATCCACTGAAGAAGAGGGAAGGAGGGAGAAAAGGAGTTCTCTTGAATGAGGACACAAGGAAAAGGAAACTTAAAAGAAAGTTTCTAATACCTTATTCTTGCCACCTGATCTCTTGCATGTACTTGGTTTACTTCTGTAACTTACCAATGGCCGAGCATCTTCTCTTTCTAGGATCTTCTGAGTCTGATCTGCTGGGAACTTCAGCACTGTTGTTATAACCTTGGCCATTGTCTAAAAAGAAATAGGTCATCTATAATCAATTTCACATGCACTAAAATGCTTTGTGATATTTTAAAATGCATTTCATTTAAGAATACTGGATACTATTTTGAGTAATGTCAGTGAAAAACATGGTGAAATGAGTAAGATATAACGTATTTTGCATTGTGTATGCATAACATGTTACATTAATTACATGAAAACAGTGAAGAGTCTTGCACTTGTCACAAACTCCAGCCACTGTAAGATGTAAACTCTATGGTATCTATGCTCAAATAATATAGTGCATTAATAAGACAGCATACTGATACAAATACTGCTCCTACCACATTTGATCTTAACACGGCCTTTCTGAAAAGCAGATTTCAGGTGAATGGCACCCAAGAGAGTCCTTAGGGATTCAACTACATTCCCATCATCCAAATATTTTGTAAAGAAATGAAACCCTGAGAAAGCAGATTCAGATGTCGGATGTGGATGGAACTCCAGTTGTGCAAATGTTTTTAGCAGGTATACAGTAACCCCATACGTAAATAGCAAACTATTTAGACATCCTCAGTCAGAAGATGTAAGAACAACAAAGCTCTGTGCAAAAGAGATAACAATTATTTCCATTTTATAAACAGATGAGAGGGAAACTCCAAAAGGCACAAAACAAAGTCCAGGTGACTTCTTACAAGAAAGGTCAGTAAGAGCTGGAATGTAGCTCCAGCAGAAGGTGATTGATACAGAAACAGTAACTGCTGCTCTTGAGGAATGTGGATGAGATAAGATTGTTACTTTCAATGTCTCCTGTTTATTACCAGTCTCACATGCGGAATGAAAAGGGAGGCTGAAGCAGCAAAGCAGTTGCAAGACAAGAATTACTGCAGCTAAAAGCAAGAGGTAAAGCTCTAATTTGCAACAGCTGGTTCAGTATATAACTTAACTAGCGACAGAAATTAAAGGAAAGCAAAACAAAGAAGGCCCAGTTGAGCACTTTCAGCTAAAAAGGCTTAATATGAACATATTAATAGTTCCTGTAATTAAGAAGTAAGCGCCTCTACTGCGGTTCCCAGATACACAAAGGAATGTGCTCAATGCCACAAACTAACATCACACTTTTCTGGTTTCTTTTGCCAAAATCCTCATCAGTTATTTCAGACTAACAGATTAGAAAGCACTGAGTTCACAGTCTACTCAAACTCATTGTAGCAGTGCCATCAAGAAAGCCCTCTCAACAGTACTTACAGGACACAATGGCATGCAAATTATAAAGACAAATTTACAAACACTTCAAATACTCCAGGAAAGCAGAGATATTTATGTGCCAACTTAAACAGGGGCTAAAACCTTCTTTTCTGAAAACATCCATTTTGTAATTTATCACTAGCAATGACTTGAAATTCTCCAGCTTTCTAATGTCACAAGGGAGATTTCCAAGCAGAATTATTCAACACTACTCACAGTTGCATAGTTAGAAAACAAAGTTTCAAGGAATGCAGAACTTAGTATAGTATGTTTAATATAGGCTCACCTTATCACTCTAAAGCCTATTCTACTACAAAACCCCCCTAATAACTCCTTTAGCACATAAGCGAACACACACACACGTTCCTGCATGTGTATCTATAATGACCTATAGAAAGACCCTCAGCTTTCCCAAACATAATAGCTAGTTCTGCTGTAAGAGATGAGTTTGCGTTCCCATTTCTTTCTATAAGGTTGATATACTTAAATATCACCTCTGAAAACAGTATTTTACAGTGATACTGATCAGTCTCTTCAATAATTCAAGCACTGCTGGTCAAAGGCAGAACCTTCACTATCTAAAATTTAGCCTTTGTTTTATACCCCTTGTTCTTCTGCAATGCACCAGAGCGTGTTGAGGTACCAGAAAAAGATCTGCGGAAAGATGTAGTCCATTACATTTCTTCCATGAATATACCTGATATGAACATACACATCTGTTACAGACATACAAGACTCAAGACTGATTTTCTGGCCTCAGAACAGACTCCAAACAAGTAGAATCTCAGATGTCTGCAAGACTTAAGGCTTAGTGTGCAGTACAGCTGGACTGGGCAACTGTACAGATGTCTGTAGACATTCAATTCTAAGAACTCTCATCATTCTCCTTTACCTTTCTAAATCCAACATCCCAAAGCAAAAAAATGTAGTGCTTTGAAAATTATTTTTGTGGGTTGTTTCTTTAATTATGCTTCCCTTGTCAGTCTCAACTTTCAAACGATGCCTTCTCAAGTTATTTCTCCTCCCAATATTCATCTTTTGTTTGGGAGCCAGCATGCAGGCAATGTTGTAATGGCATCTCCTGATTAAATACAATATAATTGCCAGGGCATAAATACATATAAATGCATACATGCATACATGCATGCATGAATGTATTATATATATTTGTTCATACAGCTTTTAATCAAAGCAATTGAAAGAAAGGCAGGAGAGAGACAAAGTCAATTTACTTTAGCACTAATTGTTGCTGCTATTGAAGAAATCAACTGCAAATTTTAGTACATCACAGTTAAAAAGAAGAGAAAACCTCATAATTTGTAATCCAAAGTTGTGAGACACGTATAAAAATGTTTTGAAGATCAGCAAGAAATAGCCTTAATGAGTGAAAAAGAGGTTTCGAATCAGGTTTTCTGGAATGCAAATTTGCTTCATGCATCAGCTACCCTCAGTAGTCATCTGCAGCTGCCTCAAGGTTTGTTTGAAGCTGAAACATTGCTGTTTGTGCTTGTCTGAGACCCTCACAATTCAAAATCATAAAATCCAGTAATGTACGGTTTTTCTTTTATGATTTCAGTTGTTTGTTATTAGAGAGCCATCCAATGAGCCACAGGCTTGTGAGCAGAAGGTAACGTGATTCGGGGGGAGTTGGATCAGGGATTTGTATTTTTAATAAAAAAGGAATTTATATCAAAGTGAAAAATCAGATAAAAAGAGAGAGAAAAGGGAATCCCGTAAGGACAAGATGTCCTGCACAGACCAAGTTTTATTCTATACAGAGCACAAAGAGAACAAAGCTAATTAACACAGAAAACCTCCATAAAACCTTTTTGACCTAACAGCAGTCTCAGCTGAAAGCAGGGCAACAAAAAATGGAAGAACTCCAGGGAGTAGATAAAAAAACCCAAACAACCCAACAACAAAACAAATAGAAAAACACTCATCCATATAGCATTTATCATCCAAGATAAATGTTTGTGTTATGACATACCTCTTTTGAACCTGGCAAATCTCTAAGCATCAGTATTGTTACAAGCTAGTAAAATTCCAACAATCCCACAAGATTGCAGCATATCACAAGAAGCCTACTGTGCAGTTTTCCAGTACTTTTAGGAGTAAATTAATACTATCTAGAGAAGGTATACAGATTTGGGAAACCTATAAAACATCTTTAAGCAACAATTAAAGAGGTATTTCACCCTCTTCAGAGCTACTAACAAACTATTATTTAATCCAGCTGTTACTTACCATGTTTGTGTCAAGATGACATCAAAAGAGCACTTCTGCTAATATTGTGCATACCAGCTTTTACAATACATAAAGCTTGACTGACAACAGCTCTTTTGCTAATAAACCCCTATGTAATCATAAAGGGTTTTGTCTTCATAAGTATATTGGTGAGAGATGTGACAACCCCCTATCAAATCCCAAATCACTAATAGCATGTAATGAATCACAAACACAGGGTGCTCCAAATCTATACAGCAAGGATGTTGAACTGTATTCTAACCTGAACCACATGTCACTAGATACAACTTCCCTTACCTTTGTCTCACGACCCATCATATATTCAAAGAGCACTTTCCTCAAGTATTCAAACTCAGTAGGCTCCCCAAAGAGGGAAACATCAGTATGGTGAAGGCTTCCATCTGTATAAACAAAAATAAGAGAATATTTATAATGAGAGTCATTCATATGAATCTACATTTCACCAATGGCATGAAACCAAACAAGAACAAATGCCAGACTCTGCAGCAGGGATGGAGTAACACTGGTCACAAGTCTGAACTGGGAGAGCAGTGGCTGGAAAGCAGCCCTGCAGAAAGGGGTCTGGGGGTGCTGGTTGGCAGGAGGCTCGGCAGGAGTCAGCAGTGTGTGCTCTGGCAGCCAGAGGGCAAACCACATCCTGGGGTGCATCACAGACAGCATGACCAGCCAGTCAAAAGAGCGATCACCCCACTGTATCTAGCACTAGTGCAGCCTCACCTCCAATACTGCATGCAGTTCTAGCCCCCACAACTTAAAAATGATGTGAAGGTCTTTGAATGCATCCCAAGGCAGGCACCAAAACTGGTGAGGGGGCTGGAAGGCAGTTCCTATGAGGAGAGGCTGAGGACACTGGTTTTGTTTGGAGAGAAGGAGGCTGAGGGATGACCTCACTGCTCCCTACAGCTTCCTGAGGAAGGGTGAAGAAGGAGGTGCTGAGCTTTACTCCCTGGTACCCCATGCCAAGACGTGTGGGAATGGGTCAAAGCTAAATCTGTCAGGGGAGGTTTGTACTTGACATGAGGAAACATTTCTTTATCACAAAGGTGGTCAGATCCTATAAGAGGATTCCTGGAGAGGTGGTTGACCAACCAAATGGTTGCAAATCTTTTGGAGGTGATCCATTACCCTTTTTTTGCTCCTTGTACTCATTTTTAAGAAATGCCTGAGCTGTTTCCCGTGCTAAACATGCTAAACCAGAAGAGTCTAAGAACAGCACGCCATCAGAGAGAAGGTCAATCTGGCCCAATACTCCTGTCCCAACGTGGCCAACGATCAGTGTCTGAAGGAGAGCCCATGAGCAGTGCAAGTATACTTCTGCCAGGGTTCTGGGGGTGCTAATAGGCCTCAGTGGTTGGGACTGGCCTCCCCTGGGACCTTCAACCCCACCAAGTCCTGTCAAGTCCTGCCAGGGGACATGCATATTTAATTTGCCAAGACAAATGGATAATTCCTCCCCAGCCATTTCGGAGTGCCATGGTCTATACCACTCACCCTGAGGATACAGAAAGCTTAAGAACTCTGACATAGAGGTCTTTTAACTGTATGTCATATACCCGAATATCAAAATGCTGCGTGATTTGCTCATCTGAAATCACAAAACAAGGGTAAGATGTCATAAAAGTATCACAGGAGTGTTTTAAAGAGACTGGCATTCAAAAAAATTGTCTAAACCAAAGTGTATCTTTCAAACAAGCAAACAACTTACTGGTTATGAGAACTGTGTACTTACCTCTGTATGGTGTTCCAACTGATGTGACATACATATTCTTCTCATAATTTCTCAGCCGGTCTTCTAGTACATGAATCTAAACAGAGAACAGTTAAAATGATGAAAGGTGTTCACAAGGAGCTAGAATAAGCATAACTGAAATAGTTTTCAGCTAAACATCATCTCTTTTATGAAAGCAAAATACATTTCCTTTTTAAGGAAGAAAAACATTGAAAAATTGTGTTATTAAAAACTATTCTAAACTGTTTAAGGAAATGTGTGTACATGTGTATATACACGTAAGAATATAGCAAATGTTATGTATATATATGTATTTACATACATACACATAAAACATATATACATATTCCCACATAAACATACACAAATAAAACATGACAAAAATTGTACATATCAAAAAGATTTAGTTTAGAAAAAGAGAAAATCCACAATTTCATAGAATCATGGAATCCATCAGGTTGGAAAAGACCTTTAAAATCATCAAGTCCAACCATTCCCCCAGCACTGCCAAGTCCACCACTAAAGTGTGTCACTAATCTCATGAAGCACAGTGTTCCATTCTTCACTATGCACATGTTCTGCAAACCTGTATCATCACAAGCGTGTAATGTTTTCATTCTCAAGGGGATAAAGTACTTCAAAAAGTGCACAGATCTCCTATGGGCAAGTATGAGTGAAAACCATTTTACATGCATATTGTTTCCATAGTACCTGCATAGAGATGTGCTACATGATCACTGGAACAAACCTTTCAATGCTGCAAACACAAAGTACTAAAGAAGAATATTTTTTAACTGTTCAAACAGCATCCTTACCTGCTCTCTGAACTCCTGCTCTTTCAGTTTTGAATCATTGACTAGTGTGGTCTTCTGTGCAAGCTGGGCCTGAAAGAACAGTGCATATGGAAATCATCAAGAAACTGCTTAAGATACATTTTGAGTACCTTTTCAATAAACCTCTCTCCTTTTACACACACTCACAAGTTTATAAGCAGTATTTCTACTTTCAAACTGCTGTGAAACAGAATTATCTAGGGAGCAAAGTCAATAAAATTTAAGACTTACCTGAAGCTCTGTTATTGTGACCTAGAAAACAACAAAAAAATTTAAGTTAAAATGTATGAAAAATACTGAGTATATCAAGCATTGGACATGAGTAAAAAGAGAAAGAAATATCAATCACTAAGCTCCAACACAATGTGTTAATTGAGGACGACAAAAATTGAAGTGACCAAATCACACACATACTTATAAAGATAACTAGTCCCATAAATCAAGTTTAACCTATTTATATTGACAGTATATAGAGCTCATATTTAAATTCTCTTATTTGATTGTGTAAGACAATTATCATAAATATAACTTCAAGAGCTTAGTATTTCCAAATCTTTACAAAATACATATTGGAGATGAATGATAACTGAATGAGTGTGAAGCACATGCCACAAAACCCTAGCTACTATCAACAGTAGCCACAATATTGTATCTTTTTCCTTAGTTCTCCACCTTGTATTTGGAAATGTGAACATTTATCTGAAAATAGCTTCAGCTTAAGAGCTTCACGAACTCCCTGTCTTGCAAAGACAGCAATGTTTATGAAGTACAGAAACAATTCGAAGCTGAAACTTTTATCTTTCAATGTTGCAACTCTAAGGAAAATAATGCTTCAGTAGTCATGGGTATAACTCAAAGTTGCAATTTTGTACTGTAAGTTCGTAGTGTCCAATAAATATATTTAGTATCCTCATTGCTGCACGTTGTCAAAATGAAAAATGTTAAAATAGGATTTAACAATGGCTCAACACCTCATATACTTTTCCTCCTCTCGGTGTAAAAATAACTAGTAATATTTCCATCAAAGTATTCCTCAAACTAAAATGTGGTCTCAGAAAGACATGGGCATGCACTCAGCCTTCTTTCAATGAAGGCCTCTCTGTCCATAATTGATATATTTAAGGCACTATTTCAGAGCCCTTTGGATTTTGACTTTAAAAAAAAAATACACTAAAAATGACCCAATTTGGTTTCTTTTCCTTCTAAAGAGCTTCCAGTAAAATCATCATATAACACACATGCAGAGGGCAACAAAACCCCACCTTAATAATCCCAACATAAGTGGACTTTTTAACATGCCATTATAAAACGTAGTATCAAACACAGTGGATTCTAAAGAGATTCACTTTTGAAGAAGTCAACATCTAAACCAATAGAAATATATGAAAAAGTGAAGGCTAGATATATAATTTAAATCCAATTAAGAACAAACTACAGAATTTTATGAACTAAACATTTCACATCTAAAGATATAAAAATGAATAGCGCCAGCTCACTTTTTCATTGTTCCAATGTTCCTCTTCTGCCAGCCTTTCTTTGTGTTCCTTTTGCAAGTCTTCTAGCTGTGCCTGCAACTCATGAACTTTTGCTGTCATCTCTTCTTCACGAGCCTTCAAAATACAGGAAAAGAAAGTTACTTCCACAATGAATCATCCTCAACATAAAAAGGACATGGAGCTGTTGGAGCAAGTCCAGAGGAGGGGCACAGGGATGGTAAGGGGGCTCGAGCACCTCATGTATGAAGACAGGCTGAGAAAGTTGGGGCTGTTCAGCCTGGGGAAGAGAAGCTGCGTGGAGACCTCAGAGCAGCTTCCAGTATCTGAAGGGGGCCTACAAGGATGCTGGAGAGGGACTCTTCATCAGGGACTCTAGTGGTAGGACAAGGGGTGATGGCTTCAAACTTAAACAGGGGAAGTTTAGGTTAGATGTAAGGAAGAAGTTCTTTACAGTGAGGGTGGTGAGGCACTGGAATGGGTTGCCCAAGGAAGTTGTGAATGCTCCATCCCTGGTGGTGTTCAAGGCCAGGCTGGACAGAGCCTTGGGTGACATGGTTTAGTGCAAGATGTCCCTGCCCATGGCAGGGGGTTGGAACTAGATGATCTTAAGGTTCTTTCCAACGCTAACTATTCTATGATTCTATCTAACCACTCCAAACCTTAACTACAGGGGACAGAAAGCACTGAAAAAAAAGGGCTATGCTATACACCGAAAGAGTATGCTTGAAATTCTGGATAAAGTCTAATTACACTACAGGACTACAGGAAAGAGCAAGGAACAAACAGGAGCTTAACAGGATTTTACCTTTGACAATTAAGATTATATAGTTAGGATTACAGTTAGGTTTTTTGAATATTACCCAAAAAGAGCTATTTCTACCTGGCACTAAACCAGCATTCGAGTGTAACCCAGCAAGTTTATTACTAGAGAGACTGTGCTTGCTTGTATGCCCTTCGTGAAAGGAATACATGATGACGCAGTTACTTCCTATACTCTGAATGTGACAAGGACTTAAACCCCTTCCTCACTCAACCTCACAAAGACATTCCTAAAGCAGTTTTAAGCACATTTTCAGAAACAACAACTTCCTGTTCACAACTGTGGAGGAGGAAAGAAGCAGTGGCAAGAACAGCAGGGAAGAAATTAACTTTTCCTGTATGTTTTAGGACAGTGTAAAGAGGACATTTATAGGAGAAAAATATGATGATCTAAATCCTAGCAAGTTAATCCACCTATGTGACACTTGGCAAAACCAAGTATTTTTCAAGATAGTCTCCCCTCTAGCTTTTTTTGTGAGAAAACATGTTAGGGAGTTTGTAAAACAGCATTCTAATTCAAAGTGCATGTCTCCACTGCTGAACTAAACTCAAACTCTAGTTTCCTGCTCAAGGATATAAGGACATAACCACATAACTTCTATGGAATTATCAGAGCTGAGCCTTAAGTTTTTGGTGTTCTTTCATGTTCATAACACATAGAAGCAAACATTTGAATTGCAAGTTAGGTCACTACACATATCAAGCGTAATTCAAGCAGTAAGATCCTTACTAGAAAGAATTACAGTTTTTCTGTCTAGTTGTGCAATGAAACAAAGGGAAGAGCTATTCTGAAGTAAGTGCAGTTATATCATTTTTCAGACAGATACCTCAAGGATTTCTTCATATTTTTTCACAGTCCTTTTTAGATCATCATCTTTTTCAGCAATTTTTTTATGCAACTGTGTCGTCTCTATGTGATGATTTTCTATCAACTCATTTTCTACATCCTGGGCTTTGCCTATAAAATACAAAAGTCAGGCAATGCAAAAAAAAAAAGCATATTAATTTTGTTAAATCATGTCACAACAGTATAAAAAAAGCCCCAAACCTTAAAAGACATCTGTGGAAGGCACCTATAAGGAAAACCTGTCAAGCAAATTTATTTTTCCACAGTCAGTGATAATTATGTCACTTGATCTTAGTATGAAATTTGTTGTCTGCAGTTTGGTACCTGGAGCATCTTTCTGTCTGATGCTGGAACTTTCCTCTAAAAGTTAATAGGACAACCAACATTTATCAATTAATTTTATTTCCTACTCTGTCTACAGAAGCGATCGAAACATCTGCAAATCTTCAGAAATTCCTCATTTGTAGGGGTACGTCCAGTAACTGTGGAATCAAAAGATACTTCCTGCTCACTTCAACCTCCATCTTACTGTGATGGCAAGAGACAAGCAGAGAAGAGGACCTGAAATATGCTGCACATATTCCTAGCCACATGGTATAGCAATCAGACCTCATATCTGACATTACTGGTTACAGTGAATGAAGTCTGCAAGACACAGCTAGGCAAATGCAATTTTCTTAGCTGTGTGGATCCAAGCTGCTCTAAAAGGCACCCTTCAGTGTCATATGGTCAACAATGGAGTATTAAAGGTTTGCACTTCTGAAACCAAAGTAATTTTCCAATGAAAATTTACCAATGTGCTTTCAACTCTAAAACCTTACTCTCCTTTTCTTCCTTTGTACACATGATAAAAAGATAGGTATCTATGCTATCATGGGTAACTCTTGCCATTACAGATGGCAACAGCTGGCAACATGCCAACAGAGGTAGTGCTAGATCAAGCATCCATCCTGCAGGGTAAGGAAGAACAGCTACATATGCATTTTTCTAACTGTGCTACAAATAATGTATGTTATTTCCTAAGCAACGGAAGTTCTTTCTCTGAGTTCTTTAGACAGCCATAAACCACATCTTGTCTTTATCAGAGTCCCAAGTAAAGCCCTTTCCCCAAAACACCTGAGGATTTGGCTTTCTGGCTACTTTACTGATTACAGTTATACTAGTATTTCACTTACTGATCGTCTCTTTTACTGCTGTTTCCAATTCTCTCTCTTTCTGAGCCAGCTGAGTGTTGAACTCTCTCATTAACTGCTTTATGGTGGAGTTGTGCTTTAACTCAATGTCTTCTTTTTCACATCTGTAAAAAACACCAAAGAAACACAGTGAGGAAATAAAATGTTCAAAAAGAGTGTGAGACTCCTACATAAACTACAGTTTAAGCAAGGTAGCAGATCTGGGAATTTCTTCAAAGCAACTTTAGAAAAGGATGATTTTTAATTATATAAATTCTGTGGGATTCAGAGGCTTTTTGTTCCTATTGAATTCACCCAGAACTGAACCCTTCCAAAAAAATACGGAGTTTTTGCTGAGGAAGATGAAGAACTGAAAGTAAAGACTGTGCCTTGTAAAAGAAGAATTTTTAGGGAATTCCTTGCTTGAGAAACCATCAGTGCTAAGCAGTTTAGCACATTTTTGTGCAGTACATATGAACAATTCTTGACATCATTTGAACATGAAGCTCTTAGTACTAAGTTTTAATAAACCTTGTTTCCTGTTTAAGGAAAACAGAACTATATTTTATGTTCTGGCAATGCTGAAAATGATCATCACCAAAACAAATCAAAAGCAGCATCGCTTTGCCAGAAGACAAGTGGCTTTTTAAACTGATGACTCAAATAGTGTTTTGTGTGTTCATGAAGTACTACTTTCAAGTAGGTCTTTTCTTGGTGTTTCTCCAAGTCTATTTAGAGAAATGAAAGAAAAATACCAGTTGTTATTTCAGTGTTACAAATTGAGTTTTTAAAAAATATTCTTCAGGTTTTAGTGGCTAAAGATAAAGCAGAGAAACGGTAACAAGGCCAGGAACAAAGAATTTACCTGATTTTCTGCTCCGTTTCTTCCAAGGACTCTTTCTTCACTATTTCAAGCTCCTGCTGATGTTCTTTCCGCAGAGTACGTAAGTCTTTTTGAAGATTATTCACTTCTTTGCGTAGTTTCTGTTTTTCCCTTTCAGACTCTTCCAGTTTAGTCTGCAAGTCCTTCTGCTGGTTCTGCATATCATCTAGTAACTTCTGCAGCTCCAATCCTGACTTTGCCTTCTCTGCAGCATTTTCCTCAAAAGCTTTCAGACTATCGTTTCTTTCGTCCAACTGCTGCTGTAAACTTCTTAGTTTTTCTTCGTATCTCAAACTCACATCTTCCACCTCAATTTTACGCACTTCATTTTCCTTCACTAGATTATTTTCCAACTCTTTTATCTTCTGTTCCAAAGATTTATTGGCTGCCTCCTTTTCCTGCATTTTTTTCTGGAAATCTCCAACTACGTTCTCCATATCAAGACATTTCTGTTCTTTAGCTTTTAGTTCTTCCCTACTGCTTGCTAAATCAGCACCACAATGAGCATGCTCATCTGCTAACAATGAGTATTTCTTGGTCTGCTCCTCAAGTTCTTTCTTGAGGTTTTCAGTCCTACTCTGCTCCTCCTGATGGCTCTTCTCCATGCATTCCAGTTTTTTAAGGAGTTCTTCCTGTTTGTTTTGCAGTTCTAGATGAGAGTCAACACTCTTCTGTTGTTCCTTTTGATACTTCTCCAACACTCCATCTTTTTTGGTTAAGTCCTTCTGTAATATCTGAATTTTCTCTTCATATGTCTGCTTGACACTTTCAAGCATGCTGTTTTTATCTTGTTCTAAAGCAGCTTTTACACTCTCTACTTTTTGCAGCATTTCTTTCTCTAATTCTGTGGGATCTCTTGTTGACTTAATTTTTTCTTCTAAGGACTTAATTTTGGCATCTCTCTCCTGAACTTTTTGTTCCAATTCTCTTAACTGATTTTCTTTATCCTGGTTAAATTGCTTTTCCTTTTCTTCCATCTGAGACATCAATTGCCTTTTAATAGAACCAATTTTTTGCTCTGCCTTCTTTTTCAGATCTGCCAGCTTAGTGCTGTTCTCTGCATTCAGTCTCTCTTCTAATTCTTTTAGTTCTTCCTCTTTGCTTTTAAGTATCGCTGACTTCATTCCATCAAACTCCCTCTCCTTTGCTTCAAGTTCAGCTTTCAGCGAACCTATCTGCTTCTCAAGATGAAGAACCTTTTCTTCAGCCTCCTTAAATCTATTGTCCTTTTCAAAAGCCACCTTCTCTGCCTGCTGGAGTTGCCAAGCTATCTCTTGTTGCTCTGTGTCTTTTTGTTCATTATACTTCTTAAGTTCCTCCCTCAAGGAATCACTTTCTGAAGTCTTCTGAGCAATGTGTTCTTCTAGCTCAGCAATTCTTGCTGCTTGGTTTTTTAACTTTGCAGTTAACTCACTTTCTTGCTTTTCCCTTCTGTTTTGCTTTTGTTCCAATTCTCTTTGTAAACTATCGATATTCTTGCTTTGACTAGCTAGCTGCTCCTTCAGTTTATTGAGCTCTTCATCTTTTTTATTGGCTTCAATATTGCTTAATTCAAGTTTGCTCTGCAAATCTTTAATAGTGTCATGATTTTGTGTAAACTTGGTTTGTGCTTTCGTTTTCCACTCTGACAGCTTGGTCGTGCACTGATCTACCTGGTCAAGAGCCAATGCCTTTTCCTGACCCAGCGTCTCAACTCTGGATGATAACTCCTGTACCTGGTTTAACAACTGCAACCGATCCTCTTGATGTTGCTTGCTTAACAGAGACATGGCTGCTTCCTTCTCTGCTAAACTTACCGTGCTTTCCAGTCTAACATTAAGGTCATTAATTGTTTTGTTGAGAGCAGAGATCTCAGATTCTTTTTCCTGGAGTTCCTCCCTCATTGAGGTGACAGCATTGATATTTTCAGATAACTCTTTCTTCAGCTGCGTTATGCAAGTTTCTTTTTCTGACGCTGCTTGCTGCTGATGCCCTCCCTCTTTCTGCAGTTGTTCCTTTTCTGTCAAAAGTCTCTCAATGTCAGTTCTCAGGGACATAATTAAATTGTCCTTCTCTTGCAGCTGTTGCATTGACTTCTGCAATGAAGTACTTGCAGCAGAATGATGCTCTGTTACTTTTTTAAGTTGAGCTTCTAGTTCAGGAATCTTACTCATTTTAATTAACACCGCTTCTTTAACTTCTGCAGTTCGGCGCTCGCAATCTGCAAGTCTGCATTTTACCAGCCCAATTTTTTCACTACATTTATCAATTAATTCACTGCTTTTTGTTTGCAATAAGGCTTCAGCATTCTTCCAATAAGCATCTAACTGGGCTGCAAGTTCTCCTGTCTGCCTCTTAAACTCAGTTTCGTTTGGCTGAATTGCTTCTATTTTTTTCTCATCATTTGCATGATCTTTATACTGAGAAGATTGCATTGTTTGGAGTTTCTCTTCAAGGGTTTTCAGGGTATCAGCCAGCTTGGCAAGTCTGGATTTATCCTGTTCTTCAACTGCTTTCTGTTTATTGAGCTGGTCCTCAA
>NW_009921602.1:0-4879 GCF_000696875.1 Nestor notabilis | reverse complement strand
TCCAGGGACTGATTAAGATCACTCTCCAATTTTTTCAACTGTGTTTTCAGGTCACTTTCCTTATCTGACAAAGCATTCACCTTTGCCACTGACTGCCTCAGTTGTTCTTGCAATTCTTTCAGGGACTCCTCCTTTTTCACCTGTTCTTCCTTCAGTCGAGTTATTTCTGTTCTGGAGCTCTCCTCCTCAGCACTGAAGGTGGCAAGCTTCTGTCTTAGGTCTCCAACCTCCTGCTCTTTTTCTTGCAGTTCCATATCATGTTTTTCCTGGAGCTCTTCAACCTGCTGATTGAGTTTCTTTTCCCAACTCTGGGCAATTTCTTCCAACTCCCTCCTATGAGCCTCAGCGAGAGTCTCCAGTTGCTCTTTCTGATTAGATTCCAGTTTTGACACAGCATCATTGATTCCAGCTGAGCTGGCATGTGCCATTTCCAACATTTTAGCATTGAACTCACTCTCTTTCTGACTGAACTCCAACTGCTTGTTTTCAAGCTCCTTTTTTAGTTTAGCCTCTTGCTCAGCAAGTTTATTTTTGAGAGTTTCCTGCATATCTTCGGATTTCTGTTTAATTTTTTCCATTGTATTCTCCTGATGTTTCAGTTTACCTTCATATTCTCCTTGTAAAGCACCAATTCTATCCTCTGCACCTAACAGTTTCTGTTCAAGCTCTTCCACTTGCTTGTCCTGTAACTTCTTCATGTGTTCAATTTCATTTTCCTTCTCAGTCAGACTTCTCTTTGTATCATCAGCCTCTCTTTGTAGATCCTTCAGTTGACATTCATACTGCTGTGTTAGAGAGGTTACTTTTTGTGTGTTTTCATTGCTTTGCTCTTGCAGATGCTGCTTCAGGTCATGTACCTGTGAGATGTATGCCTCTAACTCATTCTTGACTTCATTAAACTGAGATTGATTTTTTTCTAGCTGCTCACTAAGTTGAGATTTTTCACCTTCAAGATCTGCCAGCTTCTGCTGCAGCTTTGCTAATTCCTCTTCATATGTCTTCGTCTGCTCATTAGAAGTGCTCTGCTGAGATTCTGAAAGCTCCTCTAGCTTTGCAGACACTCGCACAAGTTCAGCTTCAGATCTTTCTGCAGATTCCTTCAGTTTCTGTTCATGTGCTTTTAGTTCCTCCAGATGTCTGTCTTTCTCCTCCAATGATTGCTTGAGTTTGTTGAGTTCCTCTTTGAGTATCTTCTCAACACCTTGAATAGACATTTCATGCTCTTTTAACATCATTTCAACCTCTTCAGTGTGCCGTTTCCTCTCTTCTTCCAACTTCCCTTCCAATTCTTGCTTTGCTTCAGACGCTTTACTATTCAATTCTGAGAGCTTTTGTTCTAAATCATGACGTATTTTTAGTGCTTCTGACAGCTCAGAAGACAGTGCTTCTAGTTCTGTTTGTTTCACATCAAGTTTTTCTAATGTTTTTTCATTCATCTCTTCTATGTGTGCACAGAAAACAGTTTCTTTCTCTTTCAAAATCGTATCTATCTCTTGTTCTTGTTTCTCTCTCATTTTTTCTATTTCAGCTACTTGTTGTTGCTTTAAGATTTGAAGTTTTTCAGTCCAAATCTTTTCCTGCTGCTGTTTCATGTTCTCCATTTCTTTCTTGTGTTTTTCAACCATTTCATTCATTTCCTTATTGTGCTGCTCTTTTTCAGACTCCATCAGAGTACTTAATTCCTCTGATTGCTTTCTGTCATCTTGAGAATATTTTGCAAGTGAGCTTTCCAGTTCAAGAATCCTCTGTTAGAGAATACAGTTTTAAAATACTATGAATATTCAAAAGGTAACAAGTTGATTAGATTATGTGCACATAACTACAAGTCACTCATTCCATTTTTTTTTCTGAATGTCAACATTTTATATAAGACTGCCATTAAAGTTTATTCTCAACTTTGCTTCATTATAATGAGTTAGTTATTTAATAAAAAATTTTCTATTTCACTGCAGTGAAAATAGATAAAATAGGAAATTGGAAAGAATTTAACTACTTCCAATAAAATAATTCACATTTTATTTATGAGAGATGTGTTCACATTTTCATATTAAAATATCAATACAAAGGACGAAAGACATCGGGAGACTACAGAAGTATTATAGAGCTTTTCACATATTAACATGATATGTATCTTAATTCTACCTCTCATGGAAATGCTGCTCAAAGTTAAAACACTTATACAGGCAAAGCTTCCAAACTAGTATTTGGAAGTGGTGGAACACAGTACAAACTTGCATTAGCAGATAATACAACCTCATCCATTACAGAAAGCAAAGGACCCTTCTAAACTTTTAGCAAATTTTTTACTTACTCAAGTACACTTATAAGCGTTTGTATGGTAGCAGTATCCAGAAGTTATGAAGTTTAACTCTCTTGTATAACGTACATAAAAATTATGTATGGATACAAATTCATATCCCAAGCCAGGATATAAAGTGAATGTATTTCTATACTTTGCTGTCTAATCTTGTAAAAAGTAGGGGCTGCGGCATACCATGACAATACAGTAAACTTCTGCCACTACAAGAAGCTCAGTGAAATCAAACCAACCCCAATCACAATAAATCCACCGTATTTGTAAACCTGTCACAGTTAAATATATATTGAAGGGCATTCTTGTGAACATTTACCCTTTTGGAATGTTTACTCACAGTTCTACAAGTCTCTACTTCTTGATGCATCATCTGAACCTTCTTGTCACACTCTGACTGTATTGCTTTCTTCTGCAGTTCTAATTCTTCCAAGGCTAAGGATTCTTGCTGCTCTTGTTCTTGAAGGGTTTTTAAACACTCACTTTGATTTTTTTCCTGTATCAAAAATTATGATTAAACCAATAAACTATAGTCATACACCTTCAAAACCAATATAACAGGATATTTACAAACCACTTAATAGTTTTTACACTAATAGTTAATAGTCATACACTAAAAACCTGTAATTTCTCTGCATACACAGAGTTTGTATTTCATCTGTGAGAATAGAATTGTTATAAATCACTTCCATTTTCTCTTCTTGGGAACGATTTGTCTTCCACTTCTCTCTGTGTAAAAAACATAACGCAATCCGTCCTTTCCCTTTGGTTTGTTTACCACGATTGAGATTAACACCTTAGAGAAAAAAGGTCTGTCTTCACTTGATTCCACTGTTAATGGATTTTTAAGCTTCTATTTCTTATAATTAAAAAAATAACCTCAGAAACATGAAGAAAAATATAGTCAGAAAAGGACTGTCAAAGTCCCTCAGTCCCCGTCACCCACCATTGTGGAGAAGCACAAAAGAGAATCCACACGTTGCTCTAAGGTGGATTACAGCTTATGAAAAAGAGCAAAGAATCCAAATGATTCCTCCCAGCCTGACCTAGAAGAAAATTCTTTTCCAAGGTCAAACACTGTGAATAGTCAACTCTGTTCACATAACACAACACAACCAGACATAGTGATACTGACAATTTTCAAAGAACAGCCTCATTCTTTGTAGCTCTTTTACTCTAGCTGCTGTGGCTGATCGCCAATGATCCAGAGGAAGAAATGAAAAAAACCAAGTCTAACAAAAAGAGTTTTCAAAATAAGAAGTAAGTCTTTCCACAAGATGCAGCTGTTAGTGAGAAGAGATAATGATTAATTATCTTTATTCAGTCTGGATGACTGCAGCTGCTTTCCTTTCATTGGACATCTCTGAGTTCTTTGACCTTTGGAGAACACTTGTATCTTTCAGTACAGAAGGACTCTTACTGCAGAACAGGGTCAGATGAAGACTTCTAGTCCCACCTCACTTGCAGAGATGTCTTTCTACACATTTTACGGATACTTACAAGAGCTGCCTTCATCCTCTCCTGGAACGCCTTTTCTTGGGCCTGTAATCTCTCATTTAGCTCCTGATCTTTGGTAGCCAGCTCTTTTTTATGGAACTTTTCTAGTTCAGCAACACGCTCCTCTGATGATTTCTGTGAACCAAAGTCAGGGGGGAAAAAAAAATAATCAGAATATTAAATAACAAAACACTTCGTATTATTTCTGAATAAGAAAAGCAGCGCAACAGACAGAGGAAACCAGATCCACCTCTTTGCTTTCTCTGAATAAGTAACAATCATTTAGAGTGCTTAATATTAAGCTCTAACAGTTCTTATTTTCAAGCTTGAAGTTATCTGTCTTCCTTCTCAAGTCTTTCACAGCTCTACTAAAAGAAACACCGCATTTTCTAAAGACTCTCCTACCAAGATAAACTTAGTGGCTTTGATTGCAGTTCAAATATGAAAACAAATTGGAAAAAGAACTGTAGCTTTCCCTGTATTCTTGTTACTACATTAGCCAGACCAATAAGTGGTGACAGCTATCTATAACCTACACAACATGCTTTAAGGATAATGTGATGTCAGTCCCCTAAAGCACCAGTGTGTTCTCTCAGAAAAATTAGTAACATAAATGTCAACACAAGAACTGCAATGTAAAGGTGTTGAAATTTACAGCTTGGCAAGGCTTGTGCAGCACTCCTGCCATTCCTACCTGAGTACTCCAGATGAAGCACATATAAGCAATTTTGAAGTAGCAAACAGTCTGGCAAAACGTTCTTCAATGTTTAAGCATATAGGACTAGGATAATAACTTAAAGTACTTAATATTAAAACCCCAGATCCTGCTGGAGATGTGTGAGCTGACTGCCATTTGTTTGTTTTTCTTGACTCCCTTTAAAGTCTCAAGTACAATTCTAGTAAATAATTGTATAAAACATTGTGAAACAACAAGTAATACTGTTCATTTTTACATTGCTCTAACATGCTGATTTTGAACTGTAGAGGAAAAGAAATCTATATGGGGAGTTTTCTATTTTGCTTAAGTAAATCTTTAATCCCACAAACTAATTTTTATAGAATATAAATATT
>NW_009921601.1:54566-59960 GCF_000696875.1 Nestor notabilis | reverse complement strand
GCAAACTTGCTCAGGGCGCACTCAATTCCATAAGCTTAACTCTTCTTAATTGAATCTCATACAGGAGCTAACTGATATGAATATCTGCATAGCTACCTCAATTCAATTGTGAAAGGAGCATGGTCTAAATGTTAGATGAAGGCCGAGAACTGACGTAATCCTGAGTTCTGTTCTCAAATGTGGCAAAGCAATGGTGATATAATCCGTCTGTTTTGCAATTCAGAAAAATTATAATTACAATATTTGTCTCATGAGGTATGCAGTAATTGCTGGCTGTGATATTAGAAATGACCAGTGAATTTTGGACTGTTCTCATTTGAGCTGCCGAATATGCTAAGCTTTAAGGTATCTCAAGTTACATATCTAAGAATTCCTCTAAAATATGAACCACAGGCTTAACAGTACACTGAGACATACAAGCACTTCCTATTTATTTCATTTGTGAGCATTAATGCCAAAAAAATGGCAGCTTTCCAAAGTAATGAAGTACTGTTTCCTAAATATGAAGTAATACATATTTCCTTTCCCAAGTATTAAAATCCCACCCTAGTTGTCATCTCAGTGGCATTGACAAAGCGCATGGAAAAAACAGTGTAGCTTGCTGTTAAGAGGCTACACAGTAAAGGTCAAAACCCATATTCTTCGTCTTGTATTCCTTTTAGTTTATTACATTTTTGGCCCATCTAATTGTTCTTACAGAAATGTGCAGAAACAGCTTTAAGTGAACAAAAGCATTGACCCATTATGGCAGCCAGGTTATATTTTCAAAGCTCATTTCCAAATATAGAGGTTACCAAGTTGTGGGTTTGGATATTTTTTTTTCCCTTTTGGTGTCAGTATCCTTTTCTCTTCTAAACTGCCAAGGCAGAACAGAGTTTTGACAGTTCACTTTTTTTCCCCCCCAGAAGAGCAAGGTATTATCCTCTTTCCCTCTTCTTTTTTTTTTTTTTTCATCCACACATTTAGGTCTCTTGTAAAAATTGATATCCTGTGTTTTAACATGTCTGTGCCAAGACCACCAGCTTGTCCTTCCTAAGCTGGGAACTTAAAATAACTTCTTTCAGCATACAAGCACATGTGCAGGTCTGGTGCGAACCTGGGCCCATTTATCTGTTTATATAAACATTGTAAGGAGCGAGGAGGATTACCCAGCTCATTTTGCAGTTGAAGCATGTGAAAATGTTGAGTAATTTTGCCTCAGGTCCAAACAAATGGCCAAACAAGATTTAGACTTTGACACCAACTGGGCTTCATCTGCCTGCCCTCCATAGCATCCAGTGCCTTTGCACTGATGATGTTTTATCACTCATAATAAGTCTTTGTTCTGGAGATTGCCTTGGCTTCACTTTCCTTCCCAGGTGGAACTGATGTTCCCTTTTACCCTGTATTTAGATATTCAGACCAGAAAAAGATTACATGGGACACATCAGCTGACTGTTCCTACTGTTGTGTCTTGAGGCAGAGGAAACTCCTGTCTTAAAACAGGATTTTCTGCTCCTGGCACTTGCTCCTTTCCTTGCACGAATTGCAGTGTAATGAGGCCACTCTGATTTGGATTCCTCTGGAGAGTGTTTGCTTTCTGGGAAGGGAGTGTGTGATGGAGAGCATTGTTTAATTGGCATTGCATAAATACCTACCAGCCAGAACCATTTTCATCTTGTTGGCAGTAATGAAATAATGACAGAAGGAAGTCCACAGGCTTCTTGTTCAAGGTAGTAGAGGAGGAATATACCAGTACCAAGACTGGAGGATGTAAATATAAGTAGTATATAAATATCCTTTCTATTTTTGGAGAGTTTGATGCATGGTGTGGGGGGGTAACTTCTTATCTCAAGTTAGTCCTTGGATAGAACATGGGCCTTTGACTGTTTCACACTACAAAATTAGAGCAATGATGGATTAGCAAGAAAATTGAATTCCAGTGTCCAGAAGCACACAGTAAGGCTTCTTTCTAGGCTCTGTCCACTTTGTAAAATACATAAATAAATGCAGAGGCAGATAACCAGAACACCTCGGATGAGTTCATGTTTGCTATAGAAAGAAAAAAATAATACCCATTAGGCCATATCAAAATGAACAATAAAAATATTTTGGTGGCATGGCAGTTTAAGTGACTGAGATGTTACTTTCCATTTTGAGGGAACGACAGCTGTGAGGATGGTGGCTGGCCAGGTCAGCAGTATCTTCAGGAACAAGATTGGTTTAGATATGAGTTGTTTGGGACACTCAGTTTGCGTTTTAATATCTCTGTGCAAATCTGCCAGCAATGTGTAAAATCGCTTTGCATTGATGTCTATAAACTCCACTTCAGCATCTGTACTTGAAACTAATTAAACTAAATTTTTGATGGATTCTGAATTTATATGCAATATATATTTTAAAAACACATTTACTTACTGATAAGTATGCCTTGAAAAAATGAGTAAAGTTATGTTTCCTTTTTCCCCGTCTGTGTGACAGCGATGTGAATCCAAAAAAGCACAACAAGCTTTCTTCTTCTATTTCTGCAGGCTATGAAATCACCAGAATTAAAAGAACGATTGGAGGAATCAGAAAAGTTGATTCAGGAAATGACTGTGACCTGGGAAGAAAAATTAAGAAAAACTGAGGAGATAGCACAGGTTTGCTGCTTTCTTTTCCCCTCCTTTTTTTTTTTTTTTTTTTGAATGAAAAATAGGTTTGTTTCCTTTGTCTGTCAGTTTATAGAGATTGTCTGAATCTCTACCCACATTTAGGGTAAGTAGATCAAGCTTACTGCACTGTTGAAAAGCTGCACTTAATTCCTGTGATAGCTGGCTGTCTCCCAGATTACTATTCCAGTGACAATAATAAATTTTCACTGTATTCAAATGGAGAAGTTATTTTTAAAAAGTAATAATCCATGGATGAGAGGATTACAGGGGGTTTATGCTCTTCAGACAGTAAAATCGTTGTTTGTGGTGAAAGATGGGGCATTGAGAGTGTTAAATGCAAGGTTATGTACGCAGAGCCTCAATACACAAGGCAAAGGGCATTCAGAATGTTGAAAAATAGCACTCTTCAGAATCCCTGTGTGTTTTAAGACCTCTTACGCTGATATTTAGGGCCTTAGACCATAATTGAATATGATGGTTACGTTGAAAAGTCGTGCAGGTCACCGTGATTATTGCATGACACACAAATGCTGATGTACGTATTTGCACTAGGGAGCTTTTAAGGGGGAGGACTATTGAAAGGTGATGAATAGCATGTAATAAATAAGAAGAAAGTGGAGCCTCTGATACAAAGCCCTCTTGTAGATGACACAATTAGAATAGACTGTGTTGATTTTGGTTTTAAAGATCCATTGTAAGAAGTGCTGCTGTGACTACGAGGGCTTCCTGGCTTTCAATGCAGATTAGTACCATGGATTTTCCTCCCTGTGTATAAGGGTGGAAAAAACTAAAAAATAACAGTAAGATTTCTCCTTTCATCCTACACAATAGTTTCGAGGCATACAAATCCTGAGCGTGCGGGGAGGTTGAAAAACTAGTGATGGGCTCAATGCCACAGACTAAATCTACCTTGATGTTTGCACATTCGCTTTAGCTCTCCTCCTCTGTCTCTAAATTCACAGTCTGTTATGATGTTTCAGAGCTGAGAGTCTATTGAACAGACTGCTCCAGTGTGGGTCCTTTCCACCTGGTGCAGTCCTTCAGGAACAGGCTGCAACAGCGTGGGTCTCCCACAGGGTCACAAGTCCTGCCAGGAAACCTGCTCCAGCCTGGGCTTCTCTCTCAGTGGTCCTGCCAGGATCCTGCTCCAGCTGGGGCTTCCCATGGGGTCACAGCCTCCTTGGGGCAACCCCTGCTCTGACATGGGGTCCTCCATGGGCTGCAGGGGGTATCTGCACCACCATGGACCTCCATGGGCTGTGGGAGCACAGCCTGTTTCACCATGGGCTGCACCGTGGGCTGCAGGGGAATCCCTGCTCCAGTGCCTGGAGCACCTCCTCCCATTCCTTCTTCACTGGCCTTGGGGTCTGCAGGGCTGCTCCTCTCACATGTTCTCATGCCTCTCTCCAGCTGACATTGCTCCTGCCCAGTAATTTTTTACGCTTTTAAAGTACATTATCCCAGAGGCCCTACCACTGTTACTAATGGGCACTAACACACAGCAGGGGTCTGTCATGGAGCTGGCTAGAATTGGCTCTGTCAGACATTGGGGAAGCTTCTAGCAGCTTTTCATTGAAGCCACCTCTGTAGTCCTCCCCTGACTATTAAAACTTGCCATGCAAGCTCAATGCAGTAGGTTTAGACAGGTCCAAGGTTAAAGGCATTTCTATCATGGCTTGTCATGTGACTTTATTTCTGGCCAGCATTCACTAACGTCTGCTTGTCAAATTGTAGTAGGGTAGGCCGGTAGGATAAATAGGTAATCGTAAATCTCTGAGGAAAGGATGATACCTCATAAAGAATGCGGGCCATCAAAGAGGCAGTTTGTAGAGATGCAGTGGCAGTAATGGTTCAAAGCCTTAAAGACTGTGTGAATAGGCAATTTTTTCACATTTTCAGTGAGTATTTGACATACTTTTGATGTAATTTGAATGTTAAAGTTAATTAACATTAGGTCTTGAACAAAAGTTAACAGAAACAGTCTCATTAAGTTAATCCTATGAGATTTTGACCGTAGCCCAAGTCCTCCTTTGGGCAACACATTCTTTATCTCTGTAGATAATAAGGGATTCTGTGATCTTCGGAGCCTGGCACTGATGATCGGAGGAGAGATCTTTGACATCATACTGCAGTTTTTCTTCTGTTCTTTGTTTTTTTAACTCTTTCATGCGCACAACTTCTCCTTATGAGGGCCATTATGTTGGTTTTGTAAGTGTGTGGGGAGAAAGGGTAGAGAAAATCACAAGCAAGTTGTGCTTCCTATTCTTTGCAATTTTACTCTTGATTAGACCTGATATAGCCCCAGTGCTGAGCAGCAAATTATACTTAATAGTATGACATACCTAGTTTTTAAATACAAAGCAAATTGGTAGGTAAAGGTCAGAACCTTAATAAACACTCCAGCGTTATTGCTACATAATTTCTGCTAATTTTAGTTTTATTTTAAGTATTAGTATCCTCCCCTGTTTCTGCTTCCCCTTAGTAACTGTGTAATTTTTATTTTATTTTTTTTATGTGGATAGTGAGTCTCATTTCAGTTTCTGTATGATCCTGGGAACAATCCTCAACATTTCTATTGCAATGCTTTTTATAGAAGAATCCTCATCTGTTCTTAAGTCAGAAACGTTTAATGTTCCTCTTTCACTGCTCTAGTCTTCACCCAAACACTTCCCTTTGAAAGATGTACATTTTTGCACAGTAATGCTTTGTTGTTGAATTCTATGAAGTCTATTGACAAGAACAAAACACCATCCAAAACGCT
>NW_009921601.1:0-54535 GCF_000696875.1 Nestor notabilis | reverse complement strand
CAGCAGGAAGTGTTATTTGCATTAGTTAAATAGCAGGTTGCCAGTTTTTTGTCATTTTGATTGCTCTGGAATAAAAGATAGACACGGAGCTTGACTTGGCAGGGATTTAACTTAACTTGTTGCTTTTTAGCTCAAAAGAGGAAAATAAAGGACTCTAGAGATGTCTTTGTGGTAGCATTTTGCTGTTCCAGTGAGGTCATGGAGAAGCTCCTACAGTACTGCAGTGTGCTGCTCTCGGCTGTTTTCATTTTCCACTGGGAAGATGCAACTGTGTGAGACCGTAGCACGTAGCCCTCGGAGAGCAGAGGTGGAAGGACAAGAGAAGCTACAGATACCCTGATCAAAGCTTGACATGATTAGGGCTTTTGTGTCTAATCTATTGCAGAAGAGTTAATTTTTTCAGAAGTACCAGTCCGTCATTTTGTCTTGTGGCTTTGGCAGATAGGAATGCATTTCTGAAGGGCTGTACATCAATCCACTTAATTTTGATGGCTGCTTTCTTGCAGGAGCGTCAGAAACAGTTGGAAAGCCTTGGCATCTCTCTTCAGTCTTCTGGAATAAAAGTTGGGGATAATAAGTGCTTCTTGGTTAATTTGAATGCAGATCCAGCTCTCAATGAACTTCTGGTATACTATTTAAAGGTAAAAATAAATCTTCATATACTTATATATATATATAGAGAGAGAATTAGACTCCAATGCCATTGGCAGAGGTGCATTTAGAAAATTTTATTAAAGCTGCACATCTAAAGCATTCTCCAATATTCACTGTTTCATTAAAAATGAGTACAACCTTTTTTTCAAATATACTTCATAGCTGAGGAAGGTTTGGGTATTTTATGGTTTTGATTTGCTTTTTTGAAAGAAATTTAGAAGTGTTCTCTTTAAGAAACTGCCTCCTGGTTGGGGGAGATTGTTGGTTTGGTTTTTTTAATGACAACATTCACAGTGTTTTACTCAGAAAATTGTTTTATGTACAGATTGGGCATATCAGTAATCATCTTGCTTCTACATGTGTAGTCCAAATTCTAGGTGCTGTCTGCAGTTTATAAAACGTATTTTTATTCCTCTACGTGGAACTTGCCAGGAGTGAAAATGAAGTTCTTTTCTGCCTTAGCACTTCTGTTGATATGCAGTCCCTGTATTGTTGTTAAAAATAAAACATGTGATGTGACTTTTGGACTCTGCGCTGAAACATTTGGGCAGTTTATTCTGCTTTAACAAACTGTAGATGTGATCTGGAGCCAGAACCAGAAATTAAGTGCACTCATTTTTAAGTCACATTTTAGAGTACAAGTTCTAACATTTCATCAGTGTAAGAACATCAGCAGTCTGAGCTTTGCACTGTATGTTTCTTTTCTCTTTGAAGCGGTCTGTAGTAACTCTCAAAACAGCCCTAAAATTAGCAATTGGGCTGAAAGATAGTTTTGGTTTAGTCGGTCTTAGGATATACGTGATCCTGTTTGATATCAGTCATTGTTGCTCTGTGGTGCCTTCATGAAAGCAAAGGAAATAACTTTTTTCAGTGTTGTATCTGCTAAATAACATTAAAGAGGACAAAAGAGCTGAGGTTTTGGGAGAAGAATTGAATCCTTTCCAGACACCTTGCATGTAGGTGTCCAGTGTATGACTCAAGCTGCTAAATCAGCCTCGGCACTGACAAGTGTTGGAGCAGCGCCGGCTTCTGTGGTGTTCATTGGGAACACATGACGGGAGTGCACTGAAGCCAAAGCCTGATAAGAAAACAGGCCTTGGCCCATCAGCACCAGCAGAAAAGTCTCAGGTGGTGCTGCGCTGCTTTCCTTTTCTAGAGAAAACCCCTTTGCATGGGGTAGGCTTTGTGTGATTCAGTTAGTCTTTAATTTTTTATTTTTTTTTTAATAACACAGATTTGTATCGTTGGTTGAGAATTCTGGGGTTGAAATCCCTGTGCTTTTAAATTCTGCTGATACAATGACTTTGACCTGTCTTGCCTGAAATCCTAACGCTGCTGAGCTGCATATGTACTAAATCTTAAAAATACTGAAAAGCGACTTGACTTATCTAAGCTATTGTATCTGTTCCTCAAAAATTGCTTAGAGATACCTAAAAATTAAATGGATGGGTTGGGGCATGTGTAGCATGATCCTTCATCCGCCAAATCCTTCATGCCTCGAGTGCTTCAGGAATTTCCTAAGCTGTTGGAGGATCTAGATAGAACCAGCATAGTAGCTGTGGATCTCACCACTGTGAACCTTGCGTATTTCTTCTTTGAACTCCTTTATTTTTTACTTTTGGCTTCTACAACATCCCAAGGCACTGACTTCTGCAATTAAATTATAGAAACTTCTTCATCATAGTATTTAACTGTAGTCTGTAAACCTTCCTGAGTGCTTGCTACTTATTACTGTTAGCCAAAGCAAGGATTTGCTTGCTTTGTTTCATTCTTCTTTTTCCCCTCTAAGTGAAGGATTGAGCAGCTTTCAAATTTTGGAACTAGATAAAAAGATACATCCAGAAGAAGAATGGATGAATTAGAACTAGTGAACTTTTGCAACCCATTGCTAACATCTGAATTAATTTTCCCCAGGAGCACACGTTAATAGGCTCAGACAACTCTCAAGATATCCAGCTGTGTGGAATGGGAATTCTTCCTGAACACTGCATTATAGACATCACCCCAGAAGGACAGGTTATGTTAACACCTAAAAAAAATACTAGGTAAAGGAATGAAATACAGCTCCTGTTGTATAATAACTGTAGTTTTATCAAGTATTTTGTAACTACTGGTGCAAAAAGATAATTAGAAAACAAACATTTCTTTCTATTTTGAAGTAAGAAAATTCTACTTCTTGTATCTTGTTTTCACATTTTGTTGTCTTCTAGCCCTCTGTCAACTCATCTTTCATTTCTGAGATTTCTCTCAGTGATGGTGTTGTAAGTTCTCAAAAAGAGGATGAGCAAATTGCATGTGCTTTCAGCAATGAGATACTGATTTGCAGCTGTGTAGCTGTAACTCTGTCAAAATTTGAATTAATTTTCTAGGAAATCTGTTGATATGCAAAGAGCTGCTGAAGCATTTGTTGCTTTATTTGATTAAGTAGTAGTACTTGAAAGGCAGATGGTATATTCAAATTGATCACAAAATGGCATGCATTGTCAGCATCTCCAGTAATTTATTGTTAGGTACATAAAATTCAGCAATTTCACATTTACCCTCATTTGTAATCGATCCTACTGTCAGCAGGACATAGGGACTGTATGACATCCTGAGTTTCCCTTCAAATTTGAGTTATTGTATGGTCATATTTTCAAGCTTAATCTGACTCTGAAATAAAAATAGTTTCTGATTATTCTTAGTTTATTGTCTTTAAGCCATTTATATAGCAAAGATCTCTGATGTCTTACTCAAACATTACTATTTTGTGTCTGTATTCCAAAGTACTATGAAAAGTGTTTATTTCTAGTGACATTATCTTTTCTCAGGCCCTTCATTTTTAGGCTTTAATTGCACTCCCCAGACATAGGTGTCATATCTATCGAAAAACACTGAACTCTGTAAGCTTGAGTAGTCAAAAGAAACTGTTTTTGAGGATTCTATGAAATAGCACAGGGTAGATCAGTGACATTTCTGGGGAGATTTTGCCTGTTTTCAATCCATAAACCTGTTCTCCTTCCCTAAATGTTTACAATAAAGAAAGTAGTAGTGGGGGAAAAAAAAAAAGCCTTCTATAGATGTGTTTGCTTTAGATTTTTGCCTTTTCACAGGACATTCGTAAATGGTTCTGCTGTCATGTGTCCTATCCAGCTACATCATGGAGACAGAATACTGTGGGGAAACAACCACTTCTTCAGGTACAAAAGATATTAAAGAAATTGTAAGTTTGCTCCAACTTTCATCTTAAGGTTTCATCTTAAGGTATAAGGAAAGAAGTTAGTGGAGCATTCAAGCTGCAGGAGGAGGTGATTTCTTTTTCATTGGGACTATAATCATAGAATGGTTTGGGTTGGAAGGGACACTAAATCTCATCTAGTTCCAACCCCCTGCCATGGGCAGGGACACCTTCCACTAAACCAGGTTGCTTCAAGCCCCGTCCAGCCTGGCCTTGAACACTGCCAGGGATGGGGCAGTCACAGCTTCCCTGGGCACCCTGTGCCAGGGCCTCAGCACCCTCACAGGGAAGAACTTCTTCCTAAGATCTCATCTAAATCTCCCCTCTGTCAGTATAAAGCCACTCCCCCTTGTCCTAGCACTACTCAGCCTTGTAAAAAGACTCTCTCCTGCTTTCTTGTATAAAGGCAGTGCTGATGAATGACTGTTCTTCAATGCTAAATAACAACTGTGCTTGATTTCAATTTTGGAGTACTAGGTTGACTTAACTTTTTGTATTTTCAAAGTGGCTGTAATCTTGCTGATGAGGATCTTGCTGTAGTTACTAGTATTATTATCTCACTGAAGAGATTTAATTTTTTAGCTGGTGTCTTGAAGGTGGCTCAGTACCACATTAATACTAAGTACTTTCTCCTCCACAGTGAAAATACTACACCCAAGCTTTGACTTGGATAGGTTGCCTTTTGGATTTTGCAGATAAGGTATTAGATTGTTGACCTATGTGATCTGGGTCTTACGAATTCACTGTGTTCCGACTTCCCTGGAGTTCCGTCTCCAGCCATACCTACACCCATACTGTATCAGACAGGATCACTGGTAGGAGTTTTCAGTGAAAGACCCGTTTCTTGAAGCCCTCTGTGGTGGGTGTGGAATACCTTAAAGATCAGTGGGTTCAAATGATAATCTAAAACTTAATTGGTTTCTTTTATGCTTCGAAGAAGAATCTGTGTAAAAAGAAAGATATAATCTCATTATTGCCTCTAAATTATTTGGATATGTGACAACTGAAAAAATTAATGGTTATCTAAACTATATGATTAGTAATATCAGGTATTCTCTATTATTAGAGCATAGAATGGTTTAGTTTGCCTTGAACTCCCCTGTTTACGCTGAGGAAAACTACACTCATAGTAGATAAGCAAATTTTGAAAGGGAAAAACATACGGATTTGGATAACATACTTAATTTAAATAGTCTTTGAAAGCAACCATTTGTTTCAGAGTTGAGCAATTAATAGTTCTTTAAAAATTTTCCTGTTATTTAAAGGCTGAATTTGCCAAAGAAGAAAAAGAAGGCAGATCATGAGGATGAAGAGCGAGACAACTCTATGAAGTGCAGTAATAGTGTTGAACAGTTGGACGTAGACGGGGACAATTCCAGTGAAGTGTCTAGTGAGATTAATTTCAGCTATGAGTATGCCCAGATGGAAGTCACTATGAAGGCACTTGGTAGCAATGGTAAGAAGCCACAGAAATTACTGGAAGTATGTACAGAATACGAGGTTACATCTTCAGGGCTCTTAACCACAGACTTTTTCCCTCATAACTTCCTACTGGAGAATTTTTCTTGTGAATGACTCATCATAGCCATTTTTGCAATTGAAGGGGGAAAACAACATTGCAGACTGTTTGCTTTGGCAGTTCTTGTTGAGGGAAAAGCCAAAACTGGAATACTGGTGGAATTGCTGCCTGCAATCAAAGTATTTTCACTTTGTTGTTGTTGATTTTTCTTGTGTTATGTCTCACTCAGACATTAACTGCCTTGATTTCTGTGTCTGAAATCATGTTGTTTAGTTTTTGTGGTCTTATGTAGCTGTCCCAGAATGGCACTATTTTGGGAAACAGGAAGAAGTTTTTTCAGCTTGGTCTTTCGCTTTTCTCAATTCTCTTAAATCATCCATCCAATCTGTTCTGTAGATGTTTAGTTTGCTCAACACTTCAGCAACCTTTCTGTAATATGCATTACAACAAAAACATAATCTCTTCTTCCTTTTATATGATGACTATGTTTACCGTCTAGGATGTTCCTCACCATGAATTTCAGTGGCTACCACAGGCCCTAACATGGATAACTGCACATATAGAATGGGGAAGGGAAGTATCAAAACATAATTTCCACCTTGCCTGAAATCATACAGTATATCTGTAGCAGAACATGGGAAAGATCTCATATTTCAGAGTCCCCCGTCTCTCCCGTTTTCATTACATGACTGTTTCAATTTGAATTTTATGGTTATCAAGTATTTAACCCCCAGAAGTACTAGCTTCTTTATTTTCAACATCTGCTTAGATCCAATGCAGTCAATCTTGCAAAGCCTGGAGCAGCAACATGAAGAGGAGAAGAGGTCTGCGCTTGAACGACAGAGACTGATGTATGAACATGAACTGGAGCAGTTACGGAGGCGGTTGTCACCAGAGAAGCAGCATTTCCGCAGCATGGACAGGTTCTCCTTTCACTCCCCCAGCGCCCAGCAGCGCTTACGCCAGTGGGCAGAGGAGAGGTGAGTAATCAAATCCGACCCTGAGGAGTGTTCATTTAAAGTTCTTTAGTGCTAGTGAATTTTTCAGGATTTAATTGCACATCTCTGCAGAATTTCTGAGAGGACTCCTGTGGGGTGTTGGGGAGGACAGGTCGAAAATATTAGTCTAAGAACAATGAGACCTATAATGCTAGAAAAGGTGAGAAAGAATGAGTGCCTGCTTTAGTGTTAAGGAGTAACTCTGTTCTGATCAGCAATGAATTTGTCTATAGAGGAGGTGAGTGGAAGACATTTTGGGACTCCCATGTGAGTTTGTTGTTCTGTGGATTATGACTCAGCTGCTGGAAGGTTGTTTTTCCTCTTGACTCCCATCCATCTGTCTAAGCTGGACAGGTCTTGGCAACTAGAACAGTGCAGAAAGAAAAGGGAGTAAGAGGTTGATACAAAGAATTTTGATCCAGAACAATGCAAAAAGTGTTCAGTAACCACAGAGAAGCCACCGTCCTCTTTGCCTTTTTCTAGACAATTGCACTGAGATTATTTACTTCAGCCTCTAATGATCTTTTCCAGTATTACTGTCAAAAAGAGCAGCTGCAGGAGGAAGATGAAGCTTACCCAAAAACAATGAGTGTGATTGTGTGATTAAAAACATTGTAATGATAAAATACAAATCTAATTTATATGGATAGAGAAGCAATTTTTGAAATATTTTTGAAAATATTTGAGACAGCCTATCAAGGTGTTAGTTGTGTGACTGGAATATTTGGCAGTACCAGATTCCTGTATTGCACAGTTGGCTTGCTCTCACGCTTGCCAGGAAAGCCATTGAGCAAGTTGGTCATGGTGTCTGAATAAACTTTTCTCTGTAAATGGAACATCCACATCTGTGCTGGGGAAACTCCGGAATAAGTCACACAAGAGCTAACTGTTCAGCAGATGCATGGAGAAGTCTCCAGAGCCATAAGGTTCATAATGCTAAACTCATACATATAATCTCATTTGGTTGTTTGTTTTTTTCCCCTCAGAAGAAATGTAATTTAATTCACCTGATTTTTATGTTAAAAATCAGAGAATGGTTTGGTTTGGAAGGGACCTTAAAGGTCATACAGTTCCAACCCCCTTGCCATAGGCTTCTGTAGAGTAAGAATCCCATTGAATTAGTCATGTGCACTTGTTAGTCTTTTTAAAGGTTTCAGTAGATGTTTTGGAAAAACATTTCTGTGTTACAAAGTGGATCCTACCAAGCCATGTATTTGTATATTGTCTGCTCCTCAGATGAGAAAAAGCCCATGCTGGTATCATAGAATCATAGAATGGTTTGGGTTGGAAGGGACTTTAAAGACTAACCCCCCCCCCCCCCCTGCCACAGACAGGGACAGCTTCCACTAGACCAGGTTGCTCAAAGCCCCGTCCAGCCTGGCCTTGAACACTGCCAGGGATGGGGCAGCCACAGCTTCTCTGGGCAACCTGTGCCAGGGCCTCACTACCCTCACAGGGAAAATCTTCCTAAAATCTCATCTCAATCTCCCCTCTTGTCAGTTTAAAGCCATTCCCCCTTGTCCTGTCCCTACAGGCCCTTGTCAGAAGCCTCTCTCCAGCTTTCTTGTCAGCCCCTTTAGGCACTGGAAGCTGCTCTAAGGCCTCCCCGGAGCCTTCTGTTCTCCAGGCTGAACAAGCCCAGCTCTCTCAGCCTGTCTCTGTAGGAGAGGTGCTCCAGCCCTCGGAGCATCTTTGTGGCCTCCTCTGGACTCGCTCAATGAGCCAAAAGACTTTTCAGTTGACTAAGGATCCTCACTGCCCTAAGGATCTTGCACTCCACCATTTCAGGGTCACTGCAGCCAAGATTGCCCTTGAGCTTTGCATTCCTCACCAGCACCTCCTTGTTGTCAAGAACAAGGCCCTTGTTCTCTCCTTGTTGCTTCCTTTATAACTCAGAGAAGGAAGTTAACATCAACTTTCTAGTATTTAAGGAACCTCCTGGATTGCGTGTGCCCTACTTTGTTGCCCTACAACAGATAGCAGGAGGACCAGGGCCTGTGACTGTGAGGCAGTTCCTATCTGTCTATAGGGTGCCTCACCCACTCGGTCTTCCTGGTCGGATGTCCTGTAGCAGACCCCCCACTGTAATGTCATCTGTCCCTGCCCTCCCTTTAACCCATAACCTCTCAGTCGGCTCCTCATCCATCCCAGGCATTGCTTCATGCACTCCAGCTGGTCATTGACACAGACAGCGAGACTCCCTCCTTGTCTCCCTGGCCTGCCTCTATCCTTCCATTCCTACACTCCACTCATAGGAACCATCTCCCCATGTCTCCATGATGCCAGTAAGATCATAGCCCTACAAGTGTGTGCACGTCTCTAACTCCTCTTGTTTATTTCCCATGCTACGTGTGTTTGTATTGAAGTGGGCCCCTGATGAAGCTGCCTTACAGGCTGGATGTTAAGATTCCTTCCTGTCAAGTGATCATTTGCTTTGCATTCAGTTCAATATTTAATGTTGTGATTTTTTCCTGTTTCCCCCTCCAAATCCCCTTCTTTTAGAGAAGAAATGTTGACCCACAGCCTAAGAAAGCTGCGAGAGCAGATTGTTAAAGCTAATTTGTATGTGAGAGAAGCCAATTTTATTGGAGAGGAATTGGACAAAAGGACAGAGTATAAAGTTACCCTCCAGATCCCAGCTTCAAGCCTTAACGCTAACAGTAAGGTAAGGTAGCCCTAATGGAACTAAATGATTGTTCATTACATTTGCCCTTCAGCGTTTGCATTTGTTGTATTCTGAGTTTAATGGTCTAGATAGTTTGCCAGTCTAGTCATGTGCATTAAATGTGGTTCTGTTGGTGCATGCTATATTCTTATCTTATTTCATTACCATGAAAATCTGATACATGCTATCTTACGGATACAAGTTTTGGTGCAAGTCCTTTCCACTGGTGTTGAAGTTCAGACCTGTTCCTGTTGCAGAATGACAAAATCTGTGCAGGTTAGGTAACATCTATTTCAAGTATTCACCGTCTCTGTGTGGACATTTGGCTTTCCATCACCTGCTGAGCTGAGAAAACGCTGTCATCCCCATTGTGGAGAAGGAGCTGGAGCAGAGAGGATTTGGGTTATTTGTTCCAGGCTTCTTAGAAATTTTGGAAGGAGGGAACTGAACCCAGACTTCCATTTCTTGGGCTGGCTACGTAAGCTGGTATTATTTATGTTCTTGGTGTCAGCTCAGTATTTTGGGGACACTCAGGCTGTCGTTAGTACAGTAGATATATTTTATTCCAGGACTAGAGTTTTTATCAATTGCTTTAGAAGTTTCTCTCATCTGCTTATTTTTCATGGAGTCTTCTGGCACGTCGAGAAACAGGATGGTAAAGAGAGTTAAGTATCTGCACTAATTGGAAGTCACAGACAGTAGTAACCTCAGCTGGAACTCCAGGCCTGCTGTAGCTTGATATTTGTTAAATGCTTAAATGTTCCTACTTCTAATACTTATGTAAGGTAAAAAGCCATGGAAACTAGTGCCTGTAGCTGTGATTAGAGTTCATGGTTAAACTGAACACAAATATACTGTGACAGCCAAATTCAGGGTCTGTCATGCTTGAATTTGAAGCTAGAATTAAAAAAAACCAAGAATACAGACTTTTCCCAAAGATGTTCTCAGTTTTGTATTGATTTTCAACTATCTTTTCATTGTTGTGACAAAATTACTTACTTATATCTATAACTGTTTCATAGAGAGGCGCAATTCTCAGTGAGCCTGCTATTCAGGTGAGAAGGAAAGGGAAAGGTAAACAGATTTGGTCACTGGAAAAGCTGGAGAATCGATTGGTAGATATGAGGGATCTTTACCAGGAGTGGAAAGACTGTGAGGAAGACAACCCAGTAAGTAAAAATTACTCCAGTATTGTGCTGATAGAATTACATCCCTGTTAAATTTTATGTTTAAGTACATGTGAGAAAAACTCATTCAGGAGGGGGAGGGTGAAGGTTGGGGACGAGTATGTAAAGGGATACATTTTCCTGAGCTTTTGCTTCTCCTGGTACTGAAGTGATCTTTAGCATGTCATTAAGCTTTTTTTTGTCACTTTGATGCTTGTTTGCATATATACTTTGGTGATGTAATCAAGTATAGAGCAGGAAGCCGCAGGTAAACACAACAGCAGTTGACACTCAGGCTGACTTCTCTGTATCTGGTGACGTTAAGGAGAACTTGCTGAGGACAGGCCTTATACTTGGTCCAAAAGTAAAATACAAGTTTCCATTCTCGTGATCTGATCTGGTCTCTTGCTTGAGTCTGTTTTTCTTTCACTAGGCTGGTTGTGCAACCCTTTGAAAACTGTTTCATGAGAAGTTTGGTTTTCTTACATTATTATGAATTTGATTGAAGGTGATGAGAGCTTACTTCAGGCGAGCTGACCCATTCTACGATGAGCAGGAAAACCACAGCCTTATCGGAGTAGCCAATGTTTTTCTTGAGTGCCTCTTCTATGATGTGAAGCTACAATATGCTGTTCCAATCATCAACCAAAAGGGAGAGGTTTGTCATTCTTCCATAATCTATCCTTACTTACTATTTAACTACAGCCTGTGGATCTCACTACCAGTATATAGTAGATATTTTCCAGTTTCATGTGGACAAGCTTTTTGCTAACGATTTGGAATTATGCAAATCACATACTAACTTGCTAGAGCTGTTTAGACAGTTCTGATTCCTAACATGGTGATTATGAAAGGAGGAAAAGCTTTGTGACCACTTTTGTGAGTGAATACTTGGTAGAACTATGAGCCCCACTGGCTTTCAGTGACTACTATCAAGAATAGGGTCTTAAATATATACTGTAATAACAACTTCAAAGGCACCTAGAGCAGGCCAGGTAACATTCTTCATTCTCTCGGCATTTTTAATTCATTGCCCAGAGAAGTTGTGGATTCCCCATCCCTGGGGGATGTTTAAGTGTTTAAGGCCAGGTTGGATGGAGCTTTGAGCAACCTGGTCTAGTGGAAGGTGTTCCTACCTGTGGCAGGGCAGGTGGAACTGGTTGAGCTTTAAGGTCCATTCCAACCCAAACCAATCTATGATTCTATGATTCTCTGTGCTCTGCATCACTTGCACTTTGCAGACTCTCTAGAGGCTGGTGTGAAGGTGAGATTTCAGTATGCTCTTCCCAAAATTACTCCAGTGGCTGATTTCTTTATAATTTTACAACAAAGGATCTTCAAGTCTTGCTCCAAAGTGAATGCACAGTGCAAGATAATAGAAAGGAATAAAGTTTTGTCTGCTTACACACTGGAAACAGCAGTAGCTGTAATTACCTGGAAAGAGAGGAACCTGTCACTGTTTTCTGGCACACGGGTAATTCTTACTCTTTTTCTATCAGGTATCAGGTCGTCTCCACGTTGAAGTTGTTCGTGTTAGTGGAGAGATAGACGACAGGTTGGTTGGAGGCGAGGATAGTCCAGACTATTCAAATGAAAATGATGTTCAGGAGAGAAAACTTGTCTGCAGGGTGAGTTCCAGTTATATCCCAAACTCTGAGCAACCTTTGCTCTTTCCATCTCAAGTCTTAAAGAAGTCCCCGGTGTGTTTGCTTCTAGATGTTAGATGTCTCTTTGGAACCTCGTGCACCATGTTTGCTTCCAGTATGCAGTCACAGAGGCAGATACTCATTGATTGATGATATGAAACTGTATTGATGTTTCAGGATTAAAAAAATAATAAAAATAGAAAGGGCAAGTAATTTAGCTTTACCTAATGATTCAATTGTATGCACAGAGTTTAATTCTTTTGCTGTTATTTGTTTCATAGCCTTATGTAATAATCTGGGGCCCTGTGTTTGTCCTGAAGCTCTGCTGTGTTGCTTTTTCTCATAGTATTTTGCTCCTGGGGATGGCTGAAATAAAACAAGATAACTAGATGGAGTTTGTTCCTTTCAATCTCCATGATTTATTTATTTTTTTTTTAAGTCTGCGAGGTATTAATTAAACTATATGCCCAGGAAGTTTGTTGTAATCCTGGAAGACATGGAAGATCTGTGCACTAGGATTGGAGCTATATTATCTAATTCAAAAGGAGTCCGAATCTGATAAACTCCCATTGTTCTGTGCATCATTCTCAGTAGTTCTCTCTCTAAATATTAAATAGTTTATGAAATATATGCAGGTGTACTTATTATTGTTAGTTATACAAAGAAAGTGAAGTATTCACTAGCAGTTTTGTGTTGTAGTAAAACACAAGATAGACCAAGCTACAGCTAATAAAAGAGGAAGGTAAAAAGCGCTAGAGGGAGTCGTTCTCAACTTCGCTGACTTCTGGACAATGTGCAGAATTTGGGGGCAGTTGTACTCTTTTACACTTTTTATCCTGTCCCATAGAGCTCCAAATGCTTGCAGGAAACATATTCTCCTGAGGATCTTGAGTTCTGCCTTAGTATGGAAGACTGTCTAATTTTATCTTAACTTGACAAATATAGAATAGTTTATTAAATAGCATGGCTAATATGACGGCTTTGTTTAGATCAAATAGTACAATCAAAACATTTTGTTTCTATTTGGCCTTGATTTTGAAAAAGAGGGGACAGGCTACTTTTGTACTGTTGGGCTTATTTTTATGTTGTTTCTAGAATTGCAGAATAAGGGCAAGTAGTCTCTTTAAACAAGGATTTGGTAGAATAAAGGAGCCAGGCTTTGGTAGAATTGCGATATTTTCATTATATTCCTCTTAAATTACAATGGTTTTGGTGCATCTCACCATTAAAAATGAACAAAGTATTTTGGTGTGCTCGTAAAATTGAGCCCTTTAGCTTTTACTACCAAGAAATATGTGCCTGATGACATCTAGTGACCATGTTCAGCCAATGCACCCAAAATGTTAAGTGTGTGTCAGTGCAGAAATTCGTATTGTAAGGTTGTTTTTTGGTTTTGTTTTGGGTTTTGTGGTTTTGGTTTGTTTGGGTAGGTTTGTTGGGTTTTTTTTTTTTTTGTTATCCTTTGGATATACAACAGCATTGTTCGTACAGAAGATATTTTAATTCTATGCCTAATGAATAAGTGCTTTTCCTTCGTTTCTTGTCTCTATTCTAGATTAAAATACTCCAAGCTACAGGTTTGCCACAGCACCTCTCCAACTTTGTGTTCTGCAAATATACTTTCTGGGATCAACTGGAGCCAGTTAATGTCGCACCTGAAGTGGATCCTTCGTTATCCTCCATCAGCAAGGAGCCACGGTGCATGGTTGTCTTCGATCACTGCAATGTAAATAATTTTTTTTCTTTTTCTATTTTATTAATGAAACTGCAGGCAGACAAAGCAGGTTTGTGCTTGCATGACAGTTTTTATTTGCCTCTTTTCTCACATTATGTTTCATGAGACTGATACCGTAATACCATTTTTAATAAAAACTTAAACATCTTCAGAGTTCATATCAGTTTGATTATCCTACACTGTTCACTTGTGTGGAAATCACAGAAGATGAAGTGGGTTAATAGAGGAAAGTAATATGTTCAGCAGAGAGACTTATGTTAGTTTACCCACAGTAAAAATGCTGCTGAGCATGAATGGAAGAGCAATATTCATCTGAGTACACTTGATGGCTGTATCTGAGCTGATCACTCTAGACTCTGATGCAGTGGAGAGAAATGTCCCAGTCCTGCGACATGATGCCTGTTATCCTAATGTAGTAGACGTTGAAGTTAGGTTATGTAGCTTAGAACAGACTATTTCTTCCTGTTGACTTTGCAGCAACTGTCTGAGTGGAGGCATCTTTAACAGAGATAGATGAAGTCATCTTAGATGAATCCCAGCCAAATTATCTGAGTTCTCATCTTGTTCTTTGTCGTTTGTCATTACACTGAGCAATTTATTCAGCTTATAATTTCTAAAATAAATACAATACCTTCTGATGAGTTTTGATTTTCTGACTGAATATTAGAAAATATGATTTTATTTTTTTGGAACCATCAGATGATTACTTGGAACAGCATGTGGTCATTTTTCAGCTCTTTATAGACTCTAATCTTCAGTAAATTGTGTATCTTTGCTTTACCTCCTGGTTTTACAAATGAAGGTGACAGTTCTTTCTTTCCTTTATATTGTGGCTTGGGGACCAGGGTGACTTTACTCCATGCTTATGTTAAAGCCAAGACAGTAAATCTCTAAGCCTAAGTCATTGTGTAGTCACAGACGTCAACCGATCTGTCGCTTACAGGAAGTTTCTGTAAATATTTCCGAAGACTTCATGGAACATCTTTATGATGGTGCTTTGGCAATAGAAGTATATGGGCACAAGCAGAGTGGTGACCGCAAAAATCCAGCCCTATGGGATTTGGGAATAATTCAAGCCAAAACACGCAGCCTTCGTGACAGGTAAATATGGAAAAAAGATCCTTGGTTTAGAATTTTCAGGGAAATCCCTGTCTCAGGTGCCCAATTCTGATGCAGGTTTGGGATAAGTAGTCAAATTTTGAACTGAAGACAACGGAGCATGTGTTTGAGATTGTATACTCTGTTTACTGGAAAACCACCATGTCAGCAGGCTTTAAAAAAGTGAAAGAGGAGAAATGCCTATCTCTATTTCAAATTAGAAGTGTTAAAACTTGAAAAACTTTGAAGCCCCTTTTATTTAGGCAAACTCAAGTTGTATTTTACAAAAGAGTAAGCTGATTATTTTCCTTTATATTGTTATGCTGGACTGCATCAGAAAGAGCTATCAAGTATAAAACAGCAAGAGGTCGTCCTGACTGTATGCTCATATATTTATTCAAGGTCTGACTCCAATTGTTCTTGGCCATGAAATTTCATCCCTGTAATGCTTCCACTGGAAGATCTGTATTGTTAATTACTTCAGTTGGAGTAAATATGCAACAGTATGGTAATTCAGACTGAAGGGGGCTGCTTGTTTATTGTCCCCAAAGGAAGCTTAGTAGCATTCTCTTAAATGCTTTCTTTGATTTGCTTCTCCAGTTAGAATGCTGCTCTGCACCTTAATTTATTGGCAGTTATTTATCTTTTTACTTCCAGCCTAAACTTTTGTTGAGCATGCTGAACATTAAGCTATATATAGGGAAATTTAAAAGAAAAGTCAGGAAAATATGGCAAAGAGGAGATGGAAAAAGGAGGCTATAAAATCATAGAATCATGGAATGGTTTGAGTGAGAAGAGACCCTAAAGATCATCTTGTTCCAACCCCCTGCCATGGGTAGGGACACTTTCCACTAGAGCAGGTTGCTCAAAGTCTCATCTAACCTGGCCTTCAACACTGCCAGGGATGGGGCAGCCACAGCTTCTCTGGGCAACCTGTGCCAGGGCCTCACTACCCTCACAGGGAAAATCTTCCTAAAATCTCATCTCAATCTCCCCTCTTGTCAGTTTAAAGCCATTCCCCCTTGTCCTGTCCCTACAGGCCCTTGTCAGAAGCCTCTCTCCAGCTTTCTTGTCAGCCCCTTTAGGCACTGGAAGCTGCTCTAAGGTCTCCCCGGAGCCTTCTGTTCTCCAGGCTGAACAAGCCCAGCTCTCTCAGCCTGTCTCTGTAGGAGAGGTGCTCCAGCCCTCGGAGCATCTTTGTGGCCTCCTCTGGACTTGCTCCAACAGGAGTTCCTGAAATTCAGGAAAGTGCCCTGTGTCTTGAAAGCTTGTGAGAGAACATCATATTTTATTCTGCTGTCTTCTGTATAAATCTCATAGGACTGACTATGCTGGGCTTCTGTGGCAGTAGATGAGACCAAAGCATAAATGTTAAAATGTAGTGGAATTGGGGTTTGAGTCGCAAAGGCTTATTTCTGATTTTTGACTGAAATGATTGTTAGTAAAATTATAAGAACTGTACAACTGGTAACCCAATCCTTGCACAAGGCAGGGGGGTTGGAACTAGATGATCTTTAAGATGGTCTTCCTTCCAACTCAAAACATTGTATGATAATATACACTTACAAACGGTGCATCTATTGACTTGTTCCTCTAATTCTTCAGTCTGTATTCTGAGCTATCCCTTGTGCTTATTCTTTTCTCTGGGGAAAAAGGGAAAGAAAAAACCATATTTGACATGTTTTGCAGGTGGAGTGAAGTAACCCGAAAAGTAGAACTCTGGGTTCAAATTCTAGAATTGAATGAGAATGGAGAATACTGCCCAGTTGAGGTGACTCCTGCCAGGGATGTATGCACAGGAGGCATCTTCCAGCTCAGACAGGTAGGGTGGCATGTATAACATTTTGGCTATGAAAAGAACCTGTGGAAAACCAAGAAGCTTCTATTTTGTATGGTAAAGAGATGGACACAAAATAAGATATTGTGTAGAACAGACATAAACCGGAAGAAAGTGGAGTCCCTCAGGGTTTTGTGAAACTGCCAGTGTGCATAAGCTCAGATTCAAAGGTGATCAAATGCTTACCTGCAATCTTTTTGCTATGATCTGTTCTGGGATAGCACCTGCTAGAAAGTCTAGACTGGACTTAATAATTTTTTAAAGAGGTTCAGAGTTCCCCTTTATTTGATCTTTCCGGCGAACCATTCCTTTGTTCTTTGAATTCTACATGCATTAAATTGTTAATGCTTAACTGAGTAGTTAACATTTGTAAGTGATAAGCTATTGCCCAGAGAACACAAGGAATTAGTAAAAGTTAGATACAGGCTGAACCTCTGAAGTTCCCAACTCCTTTGATGATTTTTTTTTTTTCCCATTTTTTTTTCCACTGTGGGTATTATAAAGAAGAGTTACTGTGCTGCACTGATAGCACAAGTGGATAAGAATTTTCAGTCAAGCTCACTGAAATTCCAGTAACTCACAAAATTAGACTATTTTCTCTCCTCTTTTATAGGTGGGGAAGAGACCCTATTTTCTGCCTTCAGAAGTATTACAAATAAATTCCCATAAGCGTATGTTTTAAAAATCCTCCAAAAAAGTAAACTGGGAAGTTGCTGAACACTGAACTTTTATTTTTCTGTAAATATATCAATCCTGTAACATAAATCCTTGCAACAGAGGGGAACTCTTCAACACTGGGTCACTGAGGTTGCAATCCTCATCACTGTGTTCTTCGCAAAATAAAAACGTAATGGTGCTTGCAAATGACTGCCAGTAGAGGTCTCTCTGTCATTAAGCTTACGGTATTTTATATTTTCTTTTTCCAAGCATTTCCAATTGTTTTTTTGGGCAGGGGCAATCTCGACGAATTCAGGTTGAAGTGAAATCTGTACAGGAATCTGGGACCTTGCCACTGATGGAGGAATCCATATTATCTGTTGGCATTGGTTGTGTTCAAATAAAACATGTCAAGTCACAAAAACTACCTGAAAATTACCAGGTAAGTGTGAATATTTCCTGTCATCTATGGCTATTTCCAAGACATGTAAAAGCATAAAGTGATGTCCTGTGTGGCAGTTGGAGGCAACTCCATTCATTTCAATATTTAGTTTGGTCTTGGGGGATGTTTTTGTAACCAACTTCTTAAACATATAAAGCAATATTAAGAAGAATTGGCAGACTTGCCTTGATGGTGGTTTTAGGGATTAGTCAGGATAGTTTAAATCTAAACCTCTGTCTTTCTGAAAGTCTTGTGGAAGATCTTAATCACAAATCATTTTCCTTAGCAAAATAATGTTTGTAAGACTACCTTCTCTGTCTTTTCTGGTTTTAGCATCTTTTTCCTATCCTTAAAAGCGGCATAGCCTTAACACACCATTCCAAGAAGAAAAGAAATCACCAAAGTTTCTAAAATTCATTAGGAGTTTGTCCAGTAGATTTTACTTCAAATATTAGATAGGGCAGCAATTTTATGTGCAACATATATTCAAACAGTGTTGAGTTACAAATGTTAGAATTATATGAACCAGTTGTTGACCCATAGTAAATGTTGGGCAGTTAGACAACTTCAGAAGCACTGCATTTCATCTTAAACTGCAAGTATATTGCTTTGTTATTAGGGATTTTCTTTTTGCAATCCTTCTATCAGTTTCTAATTCAGTTTGACTCCTTTCCCCAACAGCTGCATTAAAATCTAGTCACTGCTCTGAGTGAGCAAGCCAAAATCTGGTGCGGTAGCACAAGCAAGTCTCCAGACTTGTTCGATTAGCTGCCCTGCTTGAGACAAGGCCAACTAAACATCAGGTAGTTCTGGGGACATCTCCCAGCTTTCCATAATGTTTACTCTGTTGACATAGTATGATTCAGTCTGTGTCTGCTCCTGGTTTTTTGCTTTATCAGTATTGTTTTTCTCTTTAAGGTCTGAAGTAGTTAGGTTTTTTGCTGTTTCCTAACCTTAACAGCCCCTTGCCCCTTGTATGTCAGGCATACAAAAAGGGGAATTTTTTCTACCTTTGCAAAAATCTCATGTTTCAGCAGCAGCCTGGGCAGATTATTGCTTTCATTTCCCATTATGCTTCTGTTACCTTCAGGCTTTTTTAGCTGCCTTTCAATCACAGCAGTTTTTGATACCCATGTCCTATAAAACAAGTAAACTGTTGTTTCTGTTTTACTCCTGAATGGAGCAAGTTTTTTAAGAGACTTTTCTCTCCGAAGTCAGAGTGAATGATTCTTGCAAATTTTATTTGAAAGCTATTACGCATCTGCAACATACACATGCCTCTTTGAGCCTGTTTCAGAAGGGGATAAGTCCCAGGTGAACATCCTGTCTGTCTCACCCTGTTTCTTCCTCAGTGAATTCCTGATCTGTTGACCAGTTTCAATCATATCCGACAGAGCTGGCAATCTTTCTGGCACATTCTTTCAAGAAGAAAGACTTAAGCTCCTCTTGAGAGAGAGACTAGTGAGTTGTGTCTGACACTGATAACCCACATGGGAAAGGGCTGTTGAAAATCATATTTCATTAGTCCTCTTTCTTACAATAGCCTTCTGACTTAAGCACCTGGATTTTTAGTCCCCTTATTAGCATTTCTCTGTCTCAAGTAAATTGGTATCTATGGAATATGAAAGATTTTCTAAAGATCTTGAACTAAGAAAATGTTCTTCTATATGAAGAACTTAGCTTAGCTAAATTTTTGCTTTCGTTACTAGATACAAAAGTAGACTCCAGTAGCTTGTTATTACTTAAATAGATCAGTAATAACTCCATGAGGATTGGAGCCCTCATTGCTTCTCCATTCACTGTGAAGGAGTGGCAGTTGTGCTTACTCTCACTGCAAGTGGCTCTGCTTGTGATAAATGTTGAGAGTGAAAGGTGGTGTCTCCTATCAGAAAATAATGGAAATCAAAATGTCAAATGTCTACGTTGCGACTTCTGGTGTGACACAGTTATTCAAACTCCCTAACAATTGTCTTAGATGTTTACTATTTTTCTCCTGTAAATGCTACAGCAAGCTTACCTCAAATCCTTTATGCCAGAGTGATTTTTCAGTAGTTGCTGTAACATTGATACTGAAGTCTTACCAGCACATTTTTCTTTGCTGTGCAGGATCATCAGATTTCAAGTTGTTTCACTAAAACTCCTATTTCTTTCTTAGGGCAATTCAGGTGTTCCACTTGCTTCCAATTATGAAGGTTTCTAGTAGCTAGTAGCTCTGTGATATTTTTCCATTCTAATTGTTGGATTGTTCTGGATGAGCTGATAGCAGCGAGTCTTTGGGATGTCATTGTGTTTTAATTCTGTGATCATACTACTGCTAAGCTCAGACTTTTATGTAAGACTCCTAATCTTGCTAAAATAGTTACACCTTTTCCATTCAACGTGTATCCTGCTATGAAAAAATGTAATGGCATGGTTTTGTATTGTTTGGCCTAGGAAGAAGAGGACGAAATGGACAGTTATCAGGTAAAAATTTTGAATCCTTTGTTTTTACAAAGTCAGGCATTTTCAGATTAAAACACGTTAGAGGAGGATCAGTATTTTATCTTTGCTGTACTGGCTGGATATGCAGAAAGCCTATCTTCTGAAGAGACTAAAAGCTTAAGAATTGCTTTTACTGTTATGCTATTGTTATGCTATGCTGTTAGATTGTTGTGCTACAAAGCTGTGTGGTGGATTAGAGAGGTGGTTCTGTGTAGTGGATTATAGAGGTGGAAGTGAAAGAGCAAGGAGCCTTAATGTGTATTTCCAAAACAAAATCCACTTGCTTTTGAGTTTTGGTGCTCTGTGAGAAGGAGTATTCATTCTCAACAAACTGTGGTATTGAGAGCAGCCCTACATAGAGACTTGGGGATGTTGGTTGATGAGAAGCTCAACATGACCCAGCAGTGTGCGCTTGAGCCCAGAAACCAACCATGTCCTGGGCTGCATCACCAGCAGCATGATCAGCAGGTCAAGGGAGAGATTCTCCCCCTCTGCTCCACTCTTGTTAGACTCTCCCCGCAGTCCTGCGTTCTGCTCTGGGGGCCCCGACATAAGAAGGAGCTGTTTGAGTTAGTTCAAGGGTTCTTTGCCTGCAGAAGAGAAGGCTCTGGGGAGACCTTAAAGCAGCTTCCAGTGCCTGAAAGGGCTGACAGGAAAGCTGGAGAGGGGCTTTTGACAAGGGCCTGTAGGGACAGGACAAGGGGGAATGGCTTTAACCTGACAGAGGGGAGATTGAGATGAGATCTGAGGAAGAAGTTCTTCCCTGTGAGGGTGGTGAGGCGCTGGCACAGGTTGCCCAGAGAAGCTGTGGCTGCCCCATCCCTGGCAGTGTTCAAGGCCAGGTTGGACACAGGGGCTTGGAGCAACCTGCTCTAATGGAAGGTGTCCCTGCCCATGGCAGTGAGATTGGAACTAGATGAGCTTTAAGGTCCCTTCCAGCCCAAACCATTCCGTGATTCTATGAGATTTTCCTGATTAAGAACAAGAATAGGCATAGCAGTGTTGAATGTTGCAGTCAAATACTTTATGCTGTTTCATATTATGAATGGTGCTATGTATAAGAGAGCTGGAGTACACTGCATGGTCACCAACTCTTAGGTGAAGAAGGGGGATTCTGGTTCTGGAGCCCAAAGACAGCAGGGAAACCATTTTTTTCTATATAATGTCACAGTAACATGAGTCTTAAAGGGGAATTGATGAGATGCCCCTGATGAGATACAGTATCTGTGATACCTTTCTCATCTTCTTGTGAATAACTTTACAAAAGCACATCATCGTTTTTATAGATCTCAACTTTGCATAATGAGAGCAACCAGAGATTTAGGTTTAATGCTTTCTGACAGATTCTGGCACACTTGTTAGGGGTCTGCAGCTGAGTAATACAACTGTAGTTTATAGTCTTGCATCCACCCATTTTTCTTGACAAAGTATGTGTTATACTTTGATGTGGAATGCGTCTGAACTGCTGTAAAAGAGGCTTGCCTGAAGGCATCCCAAATCTGATAGCTCGTCTTTGTGGCACCCAACATGTTGCATGTAGAGTATCATTCATCATTTCTGAGCATTTGTACACAAGAGACAAATGAACTGAGTATTCTTAAGGATACTGAGGTGGGGTTTTTTTGAAGGACATGAGCACTTGAGAAGAAATATTTTTAAACGGCCTAGTTGAAAATGACAGGACTAGGGATAGTGACATGATGCAGGGCAGGGATGGAGTCCTAATATGAGGCTGCTAAACTGAGTGGGAATGGTAAGTGATGGATAAGGACTGGTGTTTCCAGCTTTGCCACAAGGTAGTAGTTAGTGAGTTTTAGACTAGTTTGGGGGCAAAAATGTATTTGCAGTTTGTTCAGCTGGTAATACGATATAACAGCTAGACAAGTATGCCTCAAGCTGGCAAGCAAAAATACTTCAAATAAGATGTGACAAGTTAGGGATTTGGACCTGTGAAGAAAGGCTAAGAGAACTGGGGTTGTTTAGCCACAAGGAGAAGCAAAGGCTCAGATGGGATCTTGTCAATGTATGTTAGTGATAAAGGCTAAAGAGGACAGAGCCAAGCTCTTCTCAGTGGTATCCAGTTAATGGAGAAGAAGCACTGAGTTTGCACTTCACATAAGAAGTAAACACTCTTTGGGGTTTTTCTATTTTTTTTAATTTTTTTTAACCATGGTGGTGGTCAAACACTGGAACAAGTTGCTTGGAGAGGTGTTGGAGTTTCCATCTGTGGTGATACTCAAATCCCAACTGGACATAGCCCTGAGCAAGCTGCTATGGTTGACCCGACTTTGGGCACAGAGCAGGGGTTGGACTAGACAATCTCCAGAGAGGTCCCTTTCAGCCTCAGTTCTCTGTTACTGTTTAAGTTGTCCTGTGCAAAAAAAAGCAGAGAAGAGCTAACTGATTCATTGGAGGTCTGCTCTGTCTGTCTTATTTGCTTCTTGGGCACAGGATGAGCTGAAGTGTTGAGGAAATGTGTAAGCCACAAATAGGAAACCTTGGTTTTCCTGCGTCAATATTTATCATGACTACTTTCTTCTTTACAGGACAGGGATTTGGAGAGGCTCCGTCGGAAATGGCTGTGTGCCTTAACAAAGCGGCAGGAGTATCTTGATCAGCAATTGCAAAAACTTGTTGGGAAGCCTGGTAAGCAAAATACTATTAGTGGTAAGAATAGTGATATGTTGAGAGGCATGCTCTCGCACTTTTTATCTTAAAATAAAACCGTATTGTAAATAAAATAAAATCTTAAAATAAAATGTATTGTAAAATTTAGAAAAGAAGTTAATGGAGAGTTGGATCTCTGAACTCACCAATAATTTGCTTTCAGTGAAACCGAAGTTAGAGACGCCTATATAAAATTGTTCCTGTACACTGTGTGTTTCTTCTTTGCATGCTGAATATCTGAGTAGAGTGAGGTTTTCTTCTATTATGGCTGGTATAAGATCTCTGAGACATGATAAGGCACCGAGTATGAATTTCTCTCTATTGTCCTGACTAACATCCTGCTTCTCCAGATAAAACAGAAGATGATGCGGATCGGGAGGCACAGCTTTTAGAGATGAGGCTAACACTCACTGAAGAAAGGAATGCTGTAATGGTTCCTTCTGCTGGCAGTGGGATTCCTGGAGCTCCAGCAGAGTGGTATGAACATACATTGCCGTATGCAAGAACGAATGTAAAAATGATGCATGGCCTGTTCCTAACTTGGATCATTGCCATTTTTTGCTTTCCTTAATCTGGCCTCTGTACACTGTATGAGCAAAGTTGTTAAAATTAGGCCTCTTGCTTGAATTATTTTATTAGGCTGTCCATCTGAAATTCAGAATGCTATTTAGTAAACGATACTGTTATTGATCAGAATGTAAATATGACCTTCTGAAAAAATAGGATCAATATTTATTACCATTGCACTTACCATTTTAAAAAATTAGCTAATATGTTAATTACCTAGTTCATTCGCTTAAAAGGCTGCTCTGTCATAATAAAACTGCATCTACAGGAGCATTTTGTGGCACTCTTGGTTTGAGCACAAAGTCTGTTTAGTCAGCAAGTGTTCCATGTAATTTTCTAAACATTAAAAATAGTAAGCTACACTAGACTTGAGATTGCTGTACTGTAGCAGCTGTGAGTAACAACTGCAGATAAGGTGGCAAGGTTGTTTCACTTCAAATCTTTTGTCTTCAGTTGCTTTCAACTTTGTGAAAAAAATTTCTGAGCAAACATCTAACAGTATTTATTGATGGAATGAGTGTCATGGAGTTTTAAGCTAAAGTTTGTTGAAGCTAATAATTCTGAAACATAAAAATGGCAAATGCTTGCTGGAAACCCATCAGCTTTCATATCAAAGTGTTTGACTAGGTTGGAAAATTAGCAGAGCTGCAGGAAACTTCCTTGAGGGAGAATCAGTTTTAAATACATTCAGACCAGAGGAAATGTTTAGTGTTATTTTAGCACTATATATTTTAGCACCATATAATATATATATCTTACAGAAGACTCCTGCTCTTGTTCACCATAAAGTTCATCAAGTCCAAGTTTGTCTTGAGATAGCTACAGCCCTTTTTTTACAGCTAAGATCACAACAAGAAACCTTAAAGTCTTCTGTGCCTCATGTTACGTTTTTATTTCCTTATTAATGTTGTGTAGCTTTAACATGCTGGGCCAAGGACTACTTTGTTTTAAAAACAAACAAAACACCACCTATGTTATCCCTTCTTCCATGAAAGATACCTTAAATGGCAGCTTTGACTCTTAAATATGTGTGGTTTGTAAGAAAGAATTATAACTGTGTAGCATAGCAGCATCAATGTTAGTTTAAAAACTTTGACACTGGATGCTCTGATTCTCACTCTGCTGTCTTCACTGCCATTATTAATGCAGAGGGAGTTGCTTTTAATAAATGTGTGTGTCAGAGTAAATAAACTTAATTTTTCTATTAGCATTTTAGAGGGAGAGAACATCTCTGAAAGCAGAGGTCAAAGAATATAATAATTCTAAGAGAGCTAGGATAAAAGAAATGCTGATTTAGTTGAGTCTCTTGGAATCTGCACCAGTAAATTAAAATAAAACTGTTTGCCAATGTTATCAATAATCGGTTTAAAATGGCAGTTGTTCTGATTGTAATGTACTTGGGGCTTGTATCGTAAGGTACGTGTGCTGGGTAGATCTGTGTTAGTTTAAATGCTACCATTGTCCCTGTCTTCCATCTTAGGACTCCAGTGCCTGGTATGGAAACTCACATTCCTGTTATTTTCCTTGACTTGAATGGTAAGTGGTTCTTAAAATGACAGAGTGCTTTGAAACAAACTTCATACAACCAGTGGCATTATAGAATTTAAGCGTGCTAATAAAACAAAGACATGCCTGGAATGGCAGGTGGATTAATTTGAGAGTGCACGTTTTTCACTGAAACATAGTTTAATGTTTCAAAATACACAGCATTATATATGGGAGGACCATAGATTTTCATAATTACAGTGTTTTTCATATTTTTTTATAACTAAAACAGAAATAGTAAAATGAATACACCTAAGGGAGTGTACAAAAAAAGCAGTGTAAAAAAGAAATTATTGTTGGGAATGTTTTTTCTAAGTTCTTAGAAGGATATAGCACTGATGCTATATCCTGTAATTTCTTTACTGATGACTTAGAAGAAAATGTGAAGTCACTGACAGTAAGATTTCCATATCAAAAAAACATGGCATGATTAGCTCAAATTAGTTTACAGAGAGTGACCATGTATGTTTCTTTAAACCATGTATTGTCCAATACATCCAAATACAAGATCCAATTCAAACAATGTATTTATCAGATGCTTCTACCAAAGATGGGAAATTGTAGCCAAGAAAGCAGCAACCCCAACATAATCCAGGGAGCCAGCAATGCCTAATCAGTTGAACATCTTGTCAAGATGTTTAAAAGAGGGTTAACACATGCATTAGAAGCATCAGGTGAGAATGGGGAGGTGACATTCTGCCTGTTGTGAGGAGGTCTTTGTTGCAATGCTGTTTACGTTTATGGTTTGTTCACCTCACAAAGCACATTGAGATGTGAAATGGCTTCAGAGAGAAGCTAGTTAATCATTCATAGTGAGGAACTCAATCCAGAAGAGATTGAGCTGCTTCTCAGAAACCAGATGAAGGGTTTGTTTAATCATGATCTGTATTTTTACTTGTTTAACCATCAGCTTATTTTCATTTAAAAAAAAATCCACACCACCTGACTAGTGCCAGATGAGCAATGAACTTGGTATGATTGAGCTGCAGTGCTGAAAACACACCTGTGGGCCAGGAGGGGGATGTTTACAGCTGGGGGAGAGTCCCACACAAAGAGGACTTTATAAGGCACGCTTAAGTCTGTGTTCCCAAATCTTTGTGCACACTTTCTCTGTTGAAATGGAATTCTTTCTGAAGTGAAACAACGCAGGAGATTTTCTCTTGTAGATAAAGTGTAAGTAGCCAAGCTGGGGAGTTAGTGATGAAAATGTGAATTTGTGACTTGCTGGATGTTTTTAAAAAGGCCAATTGCTTTGTGTCTCCTCACCTTCTGCATTCACTTCTGTTTCTAGCTGATGACTTCAGTTCCCAAGACAACCTTGATGACCCAGAAGCAGGTGGATGGGATGCTACTCTTGTTGCAGAAGAGGAGGAGGAATTCTTTGAACTGCAGATTGTGAAGCATCATGATAGTGAGGTAAGCAGAGATGCAGGCCAGTATATGTAGTTTAGGAGTCTGTTAATTGTTCTCTTTTTATATTCAGATGTGAAAATAATGCATCAAAGACTGCATATAAAATACGCAGCATTTGTTTCTTATATGACTGACTTTGTGTTTTCCAAGAGAATTCACTAGGAGTATAACCATGATTTCAAAAATAGTAAAACTTAAGAATCTTCCTTCATCCAAATCCAAGTGTTACAAAAGCTTCAGATTCTGAGTTTGTGTTTAAAAACCAAAACAAAATCCCTTAGCAAATTAGAGGATGGAATACCCCAGCTGAAAAACCAAACAATCTTACCTCTTGTTACAGTTAACATTTACCTGTGCATTTTTCCATTCATTATACTCCATTTTGCTACATAGCTCAGAGTCTTACAGCTTTACAATTATTGGTTTATAATTTTTGCTATTAGGCTTAGAATCTCTGATTTTATTTATTTTTTTTTTTTTTTTTTACAATTTTGCTCCTTACTCTGAAATTTATTTCTTTTTATATTTTTAGAGAAGCTTAATTTCTGATAGGTTTGGGATTTTTTGGTTTTGATTTGTTTTCAAAACCTGGAAAGATGACTACCAGGCCATTTTTCTTATGGCTTGAATATAAACCATTTATATATTCAGTAATACTTAACATTCAAGAAGAGAAATTCCAGGTTTTGCCATATTGCTAGAAATGTTTCTGCAAAGTTATTTCTCAAATGCGGACCAGAGTTTATGTGGTGTGATGGAAGATTTTCACTGCAATCTCTGCTGCACTCTGGTTTATGTTAATAAATTAGGCCAAATGGTCCTGTAGTTCTGCATATTTTATAGTTTATTTGCAATGATCCTGGGTATTCAAAGATCTTTTTTTAAGAGGAAATGTTCCAGGGTGTGAGCAAGTTGGCATTTTTAATCCCAGCGTCTTCATTTGGCAAACTAATCTTGATTTTTAAATGGCCTCTTCTGAAGTGCAGGGATTTTTCTTCATAGGGAGTGAAATGGAGAACCTGACTCTCAAAATTTATGTATTATGTATTTTTGTTAATTATGCTTAATTAATTACAGTTAATTATACACCTAATTATGCTTATTAGAGGATACATTTTTTTCCTTTGCAGGTGAAAGCAGAAGCCTCATGGGATTCCACAGTCCACGACTGTATCCAGCTCAGTAAAGGAACAGCAGCAGATGAAAGAGTTTACCTTATTGTGAGAGCCACTGTCCAGCTCAGCCATCCTGCAGAAATGCAATTAGTATTACGCAAGCGCATTTGTGTCAATGTGTATGGCAGACAGGTATGTCTTCTATAATCCTTCACACTTTTCATTCTGCCCCATGGTTATCACTGCTTGAAGAGGGGAAAGCTGTGATTTGTGCAATATGCTGCTGCTATGACTCTTATTTTCCTGTATCTACCTTCATCTCTGCCCACATGAAAGCACCTTATCAATGTCATGCATCGAGACTTTCAGCTGCCAAGTAATTTTCGTAGTATCTTTTATAGTGTGGATGATAATGCAGCTCCTTTTTAAAGGCTCAGTGGCACCGAGGTGTGAGAGATTCGGTATTATTTGTATTAACTCCTGAGTACTTTATCCCATATCACTGGAAAGAGTTAACTTCTCATGAACTTGCATTTTATGTTTCGCAAAAACTGTGCATCACAAGATCACAATATGTTCACACATTACTGCTGATCATTTCTATCTATCCAGATATTTAGAAATAAACTAATAGTAGTTGGAGCAGAGATTCCTTTGTGTAATTTGCCAAAGTTAATCACTCTGTCTCTTATGTTTTCCAATTGGCTTGTGCTCTTACAACAATGCGTAGGTGAGGGCATGATGTTTGATAAATGGGAAGCAGAAGGTTGTCATTGTATTTGCAGCATCTTGTTGTGGAAGATATTTAATTCTGGAGAAGGATGATGAGGAAGAGTTTGTTCAGTGTTATCTCAGAATCCAGCTTCCTCTAGCAGTAATAATAACAAAGCAGAAAGCCTGAATTATTATTCTGTTTGCACATGTGTAGTTAAAATCTGAAGCAAGAGCAGAAGAGGTGTGGTCACACCCTGAAACCCTGGTAGCAGCTCTAAATTGCCCTTACTGATTGGAATAGACGAACTTGGTGCTTCAAGCAGGCAAAAGCTTTTTCTCGGAAAGAGACCAGTGAATTTTTTTGCAATAGAATGGAAGAGTATATTCAATAGAGAAATCGAGCATGCCAGTAATTACAATTGTGTTAAGTCTTCATCAATTCTGTTTGCTATGGATTTAGTCAATTATGTGTTTTACTTTTATTCAACACAGAATCTTTGGCTTTCTTGCTAGGTTTCTAAAAATCCTCATCAATAACCTTTCCTGGGTGTTCGTCTCAGCAGCATCCCTGAATGACTCATCTCTGCATTAATTCAACAGTCCAGTTCTTAACCCTGCAAGGCGCCAAGTCAGCATAAACAATGACCATGCTGCCTTAAATCATTCTTCATAACGATCTCTTTGGTCAAGAATTTAAAGTCTGTACTTGTCAATATTCAAGACAAGTCACCTAGGGCTCTACAAAAAAAACCCACGCCACTTCTAGAACTAGCAAATGCTTTGTGTGCTGGTTAAACGGTCACCTTGCAATGAAGGAAGTTAATCCTTTCTCTGTATCTAAAATACAGACAAGCAAATGATTTATCTCCAAGTTAAAATCTTTGACTCTTACATATTTATTGGCTAGTTTTGGGGGTTTGGGCTTCTTTCATTGTAAACTATATTTCATTTAAAATACATTAAACCATGTTTTCCTTGAAGAAATATTTTCCTTTCTTATTTTTTTCTTTTTTGCCTCTCCATAGGGTTTTGCACAGAGTTTCCTCCGAAGAATGTCTCACCGAAGTTCCATTCCTGGCTGTGGTGTCACTTTTGAGATAGTCTCAAATATTCCAGAGGTGAATAAGAAATCACAGTGTCTGAAATTGGCTAAGAGCCTCTAAATTTCTGATTTTTCCTCTATTTTGAGCATGCTAGCTCTTGCTGCTGCAAGCATAAACTCTGGGTCTTATAAAAGATTAAGCGTATTCCTTTACGTGCTGTGACTTAGCAGCAACCTGTGTGCTATCAGTGTCACTATGTATTTTGTTGAGTGAGAATCTATTTGCTGAGGTCCTTGAGGAAACATTTTAGAGAGAGAGAAAAAGTGGGAGTAAAGATGAGTAGGTGAAGTGCCTAACGTAGGGAGCATGAGAATATGTAAAAAATAACAAAGTGGTTTTTTCAAAGTAATGTCTTTATGCAACTCTTGATTCCTAAGCATGTTCATAGTTAGAATCTAATCCTTTCCTTCCAAACAGATGCTCTATCAGAGCACTTGTGAAAACATTAACACATGAAGAGCCAAAAAGGCTGATTGCTGCCTGACTCTGCCTTTTATGTTCTGCTGTATTTAGCACGCAGTGTTGAAATGTTTCTCAAGCAATGTTCTATTTTTTTTTCTTGCCAGTCACTTGAAATTTTGTTTTCCTCGCAGGATAGGTAACACTGCAAATGTGTTTGAGCACTTTTTAATTATGAAATTCTTCCCTGTGAGGGTAGTGAGGCCTTGGCACAGGTTGCCCAGAGAAGCTGTGGCTGCCCCATCCCTGGGGGACTGGATGAGCATTAAGGTCTTTTCTACCCAAAACCATTCTGTGATCCTATGAAATACCTGAATGTAGTTCTTTTGCTGATCAATGGCAATGTCTCACTGTGAGACTTTCCCTTCCCCCCTCCAAAAAAAACCAAACCAAAACCCCGAACAAAACAAAAAACACAAAACCCGAAAAACTAAACCAACAGAAAAAAATAACCACATCTAGCTCAAGATGTCATGACTGTGGTAGGAGCACCCATGAGTTTGCATGGCACAAATTCCATCAATGTAGCCTGTAACAAGGTTTACATTTAGAAATCATCTGAATCTGCCCCTGAGCTTAAGGGCAAACAATGTTGAATGTGCTGTGTGTTTTAAAAATTAATTTTCTTCAGGACTGATTTGGGAGATTTTTATTTTATTTTAAAAGGATGTTACATCTTTCATCTTCCTAGGATGCTCAAGGAGCTGAAGAGCGGGAGGCACTAGCCAGAATGGCAGCAAATGTTGAAGATGCAGCTTCAGCTGACTCTGAAGCTTATATTGAGAAGTACTTGCGGAGCGTGCTGGCTGTGGAGAACATTCTCACCTTGGATCGTCTGCGCCAGGTCTGTTTTTAAGGCTGTAGCAGACAGCAGAGAATATGCTTACTGAGAACAATAGCAATGCAAATGTTCTCTTAAGTGCATGCAATGGCTAACAAACCAAAAACACCACTTCAGTGCCTACCTCAGCCTGACAAAATGTGCATGTGGCAAACATCCAGGGATGCAAATGTAGCTCTCTATAAGGAGATGTTCTCACTCAACTACCTGAAATATGGATGGATGGGACTGGGAACTTTGTTAAATGCACTGTTATGGGATGCTTGGTTTGGTTTTAAGACTGTGCGTTGCTAATTATGGTTCAGAAATGTAGTTGTGTGGCATTAGCTTTTGCTTTCTGAAGCTTGGGGTTTAGTAATAGTTTCCAAAGTTGCTAGTAGAATTCTTGTCATTTTGCCCATGTTCTACCTTGAAGTAACCAAACCTGTTCTGTCAATAAATAAGACATTGATTGGGTTAAGATTAAGTACTGTAACGTGATCTGTTTACCAGGAAAAATACAGAAGAGGAAAACATTTATTGAAAATTGTTCTTCTGGATATAAATTATGCAAGCACAAAAGAAAGCTATGCAAAACAAGCTAGAGTATGTGCCTGCCCACTATAAATTTATGGTGAAGTGTGGTACACTCTAAGTATTGAAAGCAAGTTCTCTGTCATATATAATTATTTTAAAGGATTAAAATAGGAGCTCAGGCAGGAAAGGGAGTCTTAGTCTTTACATCTGTAACAGTCATCTCCTAGAATCAGAACTAGCTACAAAATCCTGCATGTGCCAATCAGCAAAATACTATATTATAGTTTATCCACTCGTACACTTCTAGCCATCTTACATGCAAGTTGTAGGTTACAGTAGACTTTACAGACAAGAGCCTGGACAATAAGGCTGTTCAGAAACGTTTTTCTTGTATAGACAAAACTATCCTGGGATGATTGGAGCTTAGATTCTTGCAAAACATGCATATTTTCTCTGTTTTGCTTCTCTCTGATTGACAGGAAGTTGCTGTAAAAGAGCAGCTAATGGGAAAAGGGAAACTCTACCGCAGAAGCCTGAGCTCTCCCAATGTGAATCGGGTGAGTATTCCATGCTGACATCTACAGCATACTGAGGACAGCAGGTCTAGTCTTTCAGTTACAGGTCCCTATGATGCCAGTCATGGAATATGGCAATAAATTTCCTTCTGTTTGACCCTTCTGTTTGTCTGTGCTGTTTGTGAGCATGTAAATTGTTAAGTGGAGACAAAATCTGTACATATTCATGCTTTCATCATACAGGCTAGTATGCTTGAAAGCACCCCCATAAATCCAGACTATTTGAAAAATCAGTGTAAGAACTGCTGCATTTTTTTTTCCTGAACACTGGAGGTTTTTTTTCGTTTAGCTACCAACTTGCATGTGGTTTTTTTCCTCACAAGATTTGAAAGCAAGTTACAAGTATTTATTGAACTTAAACTTTGTAACAGTGTTGTGTGTAAGAAGGATGAGACTTCTGTTGTTCAAAATTTAGAAAGAAATCCTTTGATAGAACTGGTAATCAAACTTGTTACATTCTGCTACCTTCCAGGTCAATAATTGGGATTTCACCTTTCATCTCTTGGATTTCATTTCTGCTTTAACTGCAAAATTATTTCTTTTCACCCTTCCTTGCATTTGTCAAGAGGCATATTTATCAGTTGTTTAAGTTTCTTTAAAGAAATAATTCTGCTTGTCTTAATTATTTCAGCTTTCTGGAAGCCGCCAAGATTTAGCACCCCCTTATAACCTAAGCAGTAACAGAGTAAGTATCCAAAGGTCGCCTGGAAAGTCTTTTATAGAAAAAGGTAGCTACAATAACTACACTGTACCAGCTCTAGGGGCATAAGTGGGAAACATCTGTAAAAGATGGGGCACACCCATGTGTTCTTTGTATCCTTGGGACCATTCCTAGGACATAACTAGTTTTGGATGTGCTACACTAGACCTCTCTGGGACAGTTCCCAGGCCTTCGTCACTCATAGAGCAGTGCTGCCAACCACTGTGGGATGTACAGTGGCAGACCTGGAGTTGAGCAGATGAGATTAAATGTAGCTACCCATCACTCAGGAGTTCATTTTTCAGGGGAAATTTTCTCATTGTCAAGCTTCAGAGCTTTTCCAAAACTTGGTGGATGTAAACCTCTTCTGGGTAAGGAACAAATTTGGGTTCATATGTAAGACTAGGTCCACTCTAGGACTGGATGGAGTCTTACGAGGAGAGTCTCTGACCTTCAGAGGGAAACTAACAGTCTTAAGCTTTTAGTGGGTTATAATTCAGCCCATTACACTTAAAAACAATGGTGTAGATCAAAAGTATTTCTTTAAAAGTTGAAAGATTAAGTTTAAACTTATTTTCCAAATCCTAGATAAACTGAAGGGTCTTCTGATAGATATTCTGCCCAGCAAGCATGTAGTCATTTTAAAAGGGAGAATCTAGTGGTGAAGGTGTTTTAATGCATAATGCAGTTGCACAGAATAATAGAATTTTGATGTAGTGCTCTAGCATTGGTTGCTAAATCTGCTATATCTGATCCATGTAGAGAATGCTAAAATATGTGCGGGTGATAAAGTGCTTATAGCAACTTCTATTTGGAGAGAACTGTGTGATGTTTCAATATTGTAGGGTTTTAATGCAAAAATTAAAGATCAGAGTTCTTAATGATTTTTGGTTTTTCTCCTCCCTTCCTCTCAATGGTTTCTCTCATTGCATGTTTCAGAGTCCAAAGGTCCCAGCAGAGGTAATGCATTAGGTCCACCTAATGAGTGGGATAATAATTTTATCTCACTAGAAAGTTTATTTTGCTCACTTACATGCTTTTACTTCCTGCTTTGAAGATGCTGCTGGTGATATCTCATTTGCATAGTATGCAGCAAATGAGTTTTTCTGTTGAAAAGCCTGTCATTAATGCAGTGTCAAACTGGTACAAATGAGAGAAGTTTCTCCTTCTTGGGTGCATCTTATGGTTTGTTACAGAGCTATAGCTATTTAATGCGTTTTCTCACAGTTCTTTGGACGGGATGAAGTTATTTCAGAAATGGCCCCATCTCAGCTAAAAAAAAAACCAGACACATGAAAGCAAGAGAATAGATGCCAGTCATGTATACATTGGCCTGGAGATGAGATAAATGTTGAGAGTTTCTTCCAAATCTCTCTCTTTTTTTATGGCTTCTGATAGTTCAGTGTTAACAACTCTTGATTCCTATGAAAGAATGATTTGAAATTAATACTGGGCCAATGGAAAACATGTTTATCTTTAGTACCCTATTAACACTCTTGGAGGAATGACTGTGTGTCCCCTTAGTTGTACCAAGCTTTGCTTAACCAGAGTTAATTGACAGTGGTTTGCATGGGGCTTTGCAGCTCTTCTATCTGGTTGATGTAGCTGCTGACAAACACACTGTAGTACTGCAACATGGAGCTGAGATTACTAGCTTACCCCTTGCTTTGCAGTGTGCTTCATCTCAAGGCACTTGTTACTCGGGATGTGGGATGTGCAAACTTCCCTTTTGGAAATTTCTCATTTCAAATGGATCTTTGGTTCAGTTTCCACAGGGAGATGAATGGAAGCTTTTATAATCACAATGAAACATTAAACAAATTCTTCTGTTTTCCTATATACACAGAGACCACAAAGCACAATGGTGATATCAGTCCTATCTATTTTAGCATAAAGGATCTGAGAATAGCTTGATATGTGGGGTTTCAACTAAGTTAGATGTCTTCGTCACTTGCAGAGAAATTTAGTGAAAAAGAAGTCTTCTCCAGCAGTCATGAATCATTATCTTACAGGAGTTTGGTTTTGTTTACAAATGCCTATAATCTCAAACAAGTGGGTTATTATATCATCAGAAACATCAGTCACAGAACAGTACCAGCGTCCTGAATTGGGTACAGAACTAATCTGTCAAACCTGCATGCTTTAGTATTTGTGAACCCCTCGACACGTTTCAGACTATTCTTCTTAATTTTTATGCCATTACTTCATATGTCTCTCTAATCTTAACATTATTCCTTGTGTTCCTGCTGTCTTTACCAGGGATTTCTAGCTTGTGGAAAGGGCTCTTGAGTCTCATTCCGCTATGTAGAGCACCATTCATATTGGTAACATTATGAATGTGAATGCTACTTCATTCTTCAGCACTATGAATAGCCAGGACTAGCTCCCCTGTAAACAAGAATATTAAACACGTCAGAATAAGAAGCAAAGATGGTGTTGGTGCAACTGAAACAGGCAGATCAACAGGCATAGTTGAATCTGTTACTACAAGTGTGGATGGTGATCATGCCCCCATAGAGACCTGGAAAAACCCTTCTGCAGGACTGGAGTAGAGGTCTGGGTTTGACACATTCTGAAAAAACTTAAAGAATATCTCTGAGTACTGACACCACAGAGAGCTTCCAAAGAGCAGGATGACTCTCGCACTGAGATATGCATTCATGTGAAATATTTAAGTCACCACTGGGATCTTTTTAATAATAACTCATAAGATTAAGCTGTCTAACTGGCTGAGAAGGCAAGGAGATGTCTTCTAAATTTACTTCAGAAGACAGTTTCATCTTAGGTTAACAGGACTGCATTTGGTCTCGTCTCCAAGACACATCTGCTTGCTTAAATGAGAAAAAGGCAATTTTTACTCCTGTTATCACTACAGATATGGTTAAGGGAGAAAGAGATGAATTTTATTTCATCTGGCACATCAGCACGTCATGATGCAGGACTATAGTCTCTTACTGGTCACACCGGATACGGAGCTGGATTTTTATGTTCCTGAGTGCTTGCATTGGAAGCTTAAAAATTTCGCTTTAAGTGGATGAATCAGATGCACAAAGAGTGGAAGGCACCTCTGACTTGTTTTACAGTTCTTCAGACTATAATTATGTACTGATAAAATATTTCATGAGTTGTTCTTAAATGATAGCCATTCTGTCTTTGACAGTCATCCTTCCTTTCCCAAAGGTCCAGTGGCTTGTAGCTCAAAAGCCTCATACACCAAAGCCAAGAAAGACATGATTATGCCACTTAACCTTCAGGTTTTACTGGAAACCAGAGGGGTTTTTTTCAGCAAATTGGTACCATGTAGATCTATTTGAATAATCTTGCTGTTCACGAGAACAAGTGCCTTTTGTCCCAGCTGTCTGCTTATGTTTATAAATGCTACATGGTCACCTTTTCCTAAGCCTTTTCTGAGCTGCTAAAATAATAAACCACAAAAAGTATTCATTTTTCTTACCTAGTGGCTGCATTTTATTGCTCTGTCAACTTCAAGAAAAGAATTGTTGTCAGGTAAAGCCTGCAGATGACTTAGGTAGTGATCACCCTTATTTGCTCTAAAGATTTTGTTCATGTCGTTGCTGACCTGAAATAAATTCCCTGGTGTTTTTCATGGAGGATGTGTGAAAGAAAGGAAGGCAGAGGAGAAGCAGGAGAAGGTATTATAGAAATATAACACTTTATAGACAGCTGTGTATCAAAATACATCAAGGGACATGCATTCTTCTAGTGGATATTTTTGATTTGTTAAGTCACTTGACCTCTGTTTGGTCACTTGGCAGAGACCAAATGTATTCATGAAATGATGGCTCCTCTGCACAAATGATTTACAAGCTTCCTTCCTTTCTCTCACCACCTTTCTTGATAGAGGAAAGATTCACAGCACTTAAATAATACCAATTGCTTAGACTTAAACTTTAAGTGTTTCAGTTAGTGACTGCACAAAGCAATCGTGAGAGTGCTATATAACCTGCAGATGTGAGACTTGGGAACTTCATCAAATTAATATAGTTAATAATTCTTACATTTTTTTTCTTTTTGTGAGATTGAGTTATCTTTCAATCCAGCTTAGTAAAATCAATCATTCATGAACTACCTTTTGCGTCTGCAGATTCTTCACACAACAGTTGACCCTTTCAGTTGCCTCCAGTATTTTCTTTTGCAAATGTTTCTCCAGCTGTTGCCCTGATTTACCTACTTTTTAATGGTTTGCTCTCATCTCGGAGTTGAGGCTTATATCACCCCTTTAGAAACCTGACCGTCAATCTAAACTGATGATCTTTCCACTCTCTCCAAAGCAAGTACTATTTAAAAACCCAACATGCCTTAAGTATATGGCCAGACAAATCTTTCTCTCAAGTTCACATTCCTGTTTTCAGGACCTTGTTTTATTTATCCTGGCAAAAATATTTAAAATTAGGTAGAATATGTATGCATCCATAATATCAAGGCTGAAACAAAATTTCCTAAAGATCCTAGGGAGAAAAAAAGGCTTTTCTTAAGGAAAATGTCACTAAACATGGCCATTCTTTTTATACAAGATGAATGTTCTGAAAGTGTTTTGCTCCATTTCTTTCTTACTCCAAATTTTTTCATCATTCTCCAAACAGGTCCAGAAAGTCAAGGTACTTGCCTGAGATTATTTTTCTTGGAACAGTCAATGAAGGGTGCTTCAGACTCAAAAAAATCATGATTAAGAAAATTATTCAGTTGCTCCTTATCTGCGTTGAGTCAGTGTTCTATTAAGCTAGAAAACTTTCCCATAATAGTCTTCCTGTTTCTTATATCTCTGTGGTCTCCAGAAGCACTTAGACTTGGCCTATAGATAGAATTATGAAGGTGTGTGACCTTTGTCCATTTGTCTTTAGTAAGTGGATCATTACCCTAAGATCCAAAAGTAACACTAATCAAGCTCTGTTATGTCCTCCAAAAGAGAATCCTTCAGATGCTTTGCACTCTCCCATAGTTTTTGTTCTTAACCTAATGCCACCATCTACCAGGCCAATGGCAAACGAGACCAGAAGGCAGGAAAACCGAACAGTGTTTCAAGTGTTTGAGTCTCGTGATGACTTCCCACCAAATAGTTTTCTTTTTTAGTTTTTTTAATTTTAATTCCTTCTGCACTGGTGAGCTGATGCTTCCAAAAATACTGAATTACACTGAGATATTTTCCCCATCTGGATGGAGTATGAGCTCTTCCCCTCTTTGAACTCTTCCCCTGCAAACTAATCTGTCAGTGGGACCTGGAAAAGGAGACTTCAGGAAACATTTCACATCCTGAAGGAGATGATAGTTTGAGCATAGTCTGAAGATGTTGGCTATTTCCATGCTGGCTTTCAATGTCTGCTGCAGCGTGTGAAATCATCCAGATAGCAGGATAAGAAAGCAGACTCTGAAGCAGTATTTGGAATGGATATAAATGGGGAAAGACTGCATGTGGTAAGGCCACCTGAAAGAGACCTGAGCCAGCTGAAACACAAGATGGCAAAAGCCCAAGTAAGAGTTTCTGGGAAGTGGAATAGGAAAAACTGTTTCATAGAAGCATTTTGTGGAAAGAATTTTCCAGACATAGGCATGACTTTTTGATGTACGTAAGACATAAATGAGTTGCAGGTCAAAGATAATGTTCAAGTTGGGGCTTAAGGTATGGGTAGAACAGGTCTGTCATCCATGCTGATAGATCAGGAAGCTTTCAAGAAGGGCTTAAACACCAAAGTCCTCAAAAATACAAGACTAAACAAATCCCTGGTATTTCTGCTGGTCCCAGCCTGGGTTATATCAGTTTTGACGTTCAGGGTGGCTTCCTCAAGTGAGCTCAGACATCCTTTGGTCCTTAGGTATCCCAAATGTTACTTCACAGAAACAGCACTTGTTGGCTCTACATCTGATAATCCAGATGTTAGCTAGTAGATTCTGAAGACAAGTGCTCCTCTGCAAAAGTGCAAGTTACTTACTATTCAAAGCATGAGAGCTTCTATGGGACTAACTTATAGATTCAAATGGAAACGATTTTTGCTCTGGGCTGCTTAGTGTGACCTTCAACCCATTGGAGAAATCTATTCCTCCTATCCTGGCTTATTTATTCTTTGTGAAACATTCATGACTTCAAGTTACAGTTAAGATTAGTTTAGCTGCCTGTCATTTTTCTGTTCAAGGTTGGATTATTTCCTTGTATCCAACAGCATGGAGCTTCTTGAAAAGGTGCATTTCCCTCCTCTTCCTCCAGGAAAAACACATGAAACTGATGGTCTGGGATACAGCAGTCCATCCTTTGTGACTCCTTTCTAGTATGTTCACTGTACCTTTTTGTTGTGAAAGTATCTGTTATGCCTTTTAAAAGAGCAAGCAAGATTCACATACTATATAATTCAGACAAGTACAGATATTGTATCACTGATAGCATAACTCTACCACAAGTGGGATCTGGCTTCAGTTTGTATTGGTTTTGCTTGCACCATCCTGTCTTTGCAATATCTATATCTGGAAAGTTAAACTCTGCAAGCTTGTAGTCCTGAGGGCATTCTTCTGCCTGAACAGGTCAACACTTTCACAAGACGTTGAGACTTCTTGTAGCATTTGAGTCTAGATTCTTCTGACCCATAGGCTCTTAAATGGATATGGAATTTCCTTAAGGTGTGCTATAAATTAAGTAAATTAGCACCATATAGCTTTATTAGTGCCTACTCTGTAGCAGTGCAAAGGAACCACTTTGACAGGCATTGTGAGTGTGCATATGTCGGAAGTTTGCAGGACACCACATGGATTTGGGTGCCTGCCTTTTAGCTCTGCACACATAATGTGATGGTCAGTTCAGTGAAGCAATATACTGTATGGTACCCACATGAAACTTCCAGCAGACACACCCTCTAGCCAGTCACTCAGTGTAATCATTGCAGACAAATCTGTAAACAATTTTACATAGCAAGATGATAGAGTTAGGAAAGGACAATTTGGCCACATAGATTCTTGATGCTTCTGCACTGATATGAAATACTAGCTTGGAGATTCTTTCCATTAGCCAAGAGACTTTGGCTCTGAGCCAGTTTCTGTCACGCACCATGTGCAGGATCCCTTGGGATCCATGTAAAACCCAACTGGAGAACCCTGGGACTTCGGGAAGGCAGATGGCCTACTGCTTTCGTGGTCTCTTTTTCTTCCTACTTCATCTACACTTAGGCTCTTTCAGGTCTGAAAATCATGATGTTTCATCTTCACTAACCGTGTCAAAACTCTAACCTGTCTTTACTTAATCTTTTTCTTGGCTCCTGGTACCCACAGCTTATCATGTGTTCCATCTCTCTCTTTTCCAGGCTGTACTACAGTTGCTTCCTCTTGATCTGACCAGCTCATCCATTCACTGACACTAGGCACTAATGTCTAGCCTTTAGGTCTAAGATCCTATTTGTTTTCTTGTTCAGAGCTCTGTCTGTCCTCACCCCTTCTTTCTGACACTCTACATCCAGGCTTCAATTAAAGAATCACAGAAAAGGGCCTTAAATCACAGATTGGAAGGGGCCTTAAAGCTCATCTAATTCCAACCCCTCTGCCATAGGCAGGGACACTTTCCACTAGACCAAGTTGCTCAAAGTCCTGTCCAACCTGGCCTTGAACACTTCCACAGCTTCTCTGGGAAACATGTTTCAATGTCTCACACCCCTCATAGTGAAGATTTTTTTTCGTAATACTTAATATAAATCTACCCTCTTGCTGCTTAAAGCTGTTCCCTTTGTGCCCTTGAAAGCCGTGTCCCTCTGCAGCTTTTCAGGTTCAAACTTAAACAGGGGAAGTTTAGGTTAGATATAAGGAAGAAGTTCTTTACAGTGAGGGTGGTGAGGCACTGGAATGGGTTGTCCAAGGAAGCTGTGAATGCTCCAACCCTGGCGGTGTTCCAGGCCAGGTTGGACAGAGCCATGGGGGACATGGTTTAGTGTGTGGTGTCCCTGCTCATGGCATTGGGGTTGGAACTAGATGATCTTAAGGTCCTTTCCAACTCTAACTAGTCTATGATTCTCTAGGCTTCCTTTAGGTATTTAGGTGTCATGACTGCTTCCAGAGAAGATAAAATATTTAGGAATTTGGGGCAGGCAGTACTATCTATTTTCACCTGGTTGTAATGTACTCAACTTCCAAAGCACAGCTGCACAGTTGAACAAAGTATTATAGCCTTGAGGGTCTATAAGTAGACTTTTACTGTGCCTTGATGCTGAGGGTGCATGTCTTTTCAGGACTGGGTGTTTCAACTAAAAGTGCATCTGGGGAAGGGTCTTTCCTCATTTCTGTGCATTCTGAACTTTGCAAAGGGGCTGTGCAGGCTGGCTGGTATGTAAGTATTAATGTATACTCTTGCTGGTGTGCTGACTTTGAAAGATAAAACTTTTTTTCCCTAGGGCCGATGGGAGAGTCAGCAAGATGTATCCCAAGGTGTCACAAATTCCAGTAGAGGCATTAGTCCATCTCGTACCTCTCTGCCAGGCTCTAGGCAGCAGAACCATTCTCCTGATCCAGGTAAGGGCTTTCCTAAAGCTAAGACAACTTTCCTAAAAATGAAATGAAGTTACCATAGCTCCTGAATGTCAGATAAAGCTGAGCTGCTTTTAGAGATGCAAAGAAATTTCCCAAGCAATGTCTGCAGTTCCCTTTCTGTGAACATTTAGCAGTTGTGGCTAAGCTACTCAGACTCCAGGCAACTCTAACTGGCCTTTCCTTTAAATCTGATACTAGTTCTGCTAAGACTTAAATGCCACATGTTTAAAGTTGTCTGAAAATGCAGTCTTTATCTCAGTAATTCATTTTCTAAAGCCAAAAGCTAGCTGCTCTCAGAATATGCTGTCTGTTACATGAGTAAACCGACAAAGATAGTAAGGCTACAAATGTTTTAGGAAATAAGCAGCACTGGAATTGTATGGGTATTTTGCAGCTGATGTACCTAATATATAACTGAGAGCACAAAGACAGATAGTAGTGATGTTTTGCGTGTCTTCCTAAGTTTTCTCAAGGGGAAGTAGTGTAGGAAAATGGCAGTAAGGGTAAGGAGACTTGAATGCCCCTAACATTTTTTCTTTTTCTTAACTTGGAACTTCTCATCCTTTACTTCTAGTAAGTTTTGTAATTGTTGTTAAAAATGTGTGTTGTATGGACATCCTTTTTCAATTTTGCTTCTTGGTTTGTGGTTTTTGTTTGTTGGGGTTTTTTTGTTTGGGGTTGGTTTGGGTTTTTTTTCCTGCTTCAGCATTGTATAAAGCATTCTAAGTTTCCATTTGCAAACAACAAGCTTTTCGTGCCATGTGATGGGGGAAAAAAAAAAGATGTATGCTGGGGCCACAGATTATGACCTACCGCTTTCAAGGGAGGAGCAAGCACTCAATGCTTTTGCTTGGCTAATGCTTTGACCACTGGCAGATGTCATCTTAGACTAAAATGATAACATTTTGTAATACTTTGTTGGGTGAGTTGGGTTGGGTTTTGTTGTTCAGGGTTTTTTTCCTTTCTCCAAAGCATAACTATTCTCTTTTTTTTTTTTTTTTTTTAATTTTTCCAACAGGTATTGGTAGCCTTGCTGCTTCCTACCTGAATCCTGTAAAGTCCTTTGTGCCTCAGATGCCAAAGCTGCTGAAGTCTCTCTTTCCCGTTAGAGATGAGAAAAAGGGGAGGCAGACCTCTCCCCTTGCACAGCAGGTAAAAAATGAACTCAAATAGGCTATGTTGTTGCAATGCAAACCAAGGTTTGATTATAGTAAAGCCTTGTGAGGCATTTCCCCTCTTCTCTGTCCAGAGATAGTGGAGCTGTTTAAACCTATTGATACACTCAGCCCACTTGGCTTTTTAGAACTGCCAGGTACGCTACCAGCATGATTTATGGCAATACCGCTTGCAGCATCAGTATCATGTAAATTCATGAAGCTCACTTAGTGTTGTTTGAGTATGGCCAAGTGGAAAAAGTAATTCTGTTTTCAATTTATTATTTCATATACCATTCCCTCCCACCCCTCACCCCAGCTCATGTCACCTTTTGCTGTCTTCTGCTCTGTGCTTTGGCCAGTTGTTTTTATTCATTCTCTTACCTATTCCACATGTCAGAGAAGCATTTGATTTTCTTTTTGGTTTTGGGTGCTGTGCTGCAGAACTCCTCCTGCTCTAGATGTGGGTTCTGTGCTCTGAGCAGTAGCTGGTGCGTGGTCAAGCAGACTAGAAAAAGCTACTGTCTTTTAAAGAAAACAAATGAAGTAGACTAACACTTAAATTTTTCTGAAATAACTTACGACAGACATGACACAAATAAAAATCAGGCAGATGGAAAATATTTTTAGTTAGGCTGTGGTTTAATTCTCAACGAAGTAATAAAAGGAGCAGATTTTACTCCTGTATCTTAATCTAATTTATTTGCTTTACATTTTCATGTTGTCTTTTGCTACAGCAGCCTTGGTGTTGAGACTAGAATCATATAAACTTACTCATCTACAAAATTTAGAGATTTAAAATTGAGAGTGGCTTTGTTTAAAGGTATTTGGGTATTGAAAGATGCAAATAGATGCTCTTTACAATTTCAGTGAGAGCCTTTCACAACTTCTTGAATTCTTACTGAATCAATGAGAGCTGAGATTAGAAACAAGGCCTAATTTCCTGCCTCTAGTCTAACCACCTGTTACCACTCCTTCCTACTGTTCAAGATTATTTGTCTTTAAGTCAGTTTTTAAACTGCAAACATCTATTTAAAGATAATTTATATTATAGATTACTATAGGAGCCCAATTAATCAGATCATGATCACAGCACCTTTTAAAAAGAGGGAAATGCTATTTCTTATTTGTTTTTTTTTAAAAAAAAAGCTAATATACAAACAAGAGTGTGTCATGTTTTAATGCTTGGTTGCATTACATTTTTCCATGACCACTGGATCTGTGTAATAAAATGAAATCTTAAAATTATTTCTAACTTCCAGTTTTTTAATAGAACAGGTTCAGTTGTATTACAAATACACCTTGCTGGTTTGAGAGGTTCATAAAGAGTCTTTGTAGCCCTATTAATGAGGAAACAGGGTTTCTTCAATCCTGCTAGCAATTGCAGCTTTCAGAAGAGAGAGCAAAAACTGAAGGAACTGCTACAGAATTAGCGACAGCTTCTTCTGAGCAGCACAAAAATAAATACTTGCTGTTGTAGCAAGACAGGCTTTAAGATCATAAATACCACGTCTTGTAATCTTTCTTGCTGTTTCTTTCTAATGGCCTGACAATGCAAATGTGGCCAGAAGAATTTAAATGGTGGTGGTGATGAATGGCTGTTGTATGTGGTGGGTGATGGGGCTGCTATAGGGGTCACTGTTTGGCAATCAGCTATAACACCTTATCGCTAACCTGCCAGTGCCAGGCAGCAGGCTAGTAATTCTTGCACAATGGTAGTAAACTACACAACAGAGAGGACACAAAAAATAGTTCTGTATTTTCTGAATCTCAGAAAATACAGAACAATGCATCTTAGTTCTTTGGAAGAATAAAACTTCAATACACAGTAGCAGGGAACATAAATGAACGTGCAAGGTGAGAGTAGGTGGTAAACTATGAAAAATACAAGGGGGGAGTGAAGCCAAAAGAATTTTTTGGCTGTAATCGCAAAGAAAACTGACTCCTAATTGGGAACTGATGGACTTTTGTTGCTATATACTTAGGAGAACGAGGTTCAAGAATAGAAATGACAAAAGGAATGCTTTACAAAGCAAATGGAAATTTCCATATTATCTTTTCCTGGCTAAAAACAAATAAGCAGATAAGTGCAACAGTTTTTTAACGCAAATACCAAAAAACTAAGTGGATCAGTTTATTACTTTCTCCTGGTTCTTCAAACAACTACAGTAAAAGAGAGTTCCCAAAGTTCTTGTCAAGCTCACTTTTCAGTGCATATCTGTTACACTATTTGAGAGTGCTTAATTATCTGGCTGAGGCGGGTGGGGCTGTTCAGCCAGATGTGTTCAAGGCCAGGTTGGACAGGGCTTTGAGCAACCTGGTCTAGTGGAAGGTGTCCCTGGCCGTGGCAAAGGATTAGAACTAGATGAGCTTTAAGGTCCTTTCTGACCCAAACTATCCCATGATTCTACGATCTAATGTTATTAAAACCTGTTCTGGAAAAATGCTGGTGAACTATCTTGAACTAGATGGTTGGTCAAGCTGTTGTGTTAAATTTTTGATTGTTATAGTTAAATTATCAGAGTTAGATGGCTGTACATCCCTACAGAAAGCATCAGATTTGTTTTGTTACTCCTTGTAAGCAGGATTGTACAGCTAAGTTGATTTTAGCACTTTTAAGCATAGTTTCTGAGGGAGCAGTACTTTTTTCCAAGCTTGTAACTGAAGTTCATTGTGACCAAGCAGCTCTCCGAGTGGATGTGTTACCGAATTTCGGTGTGAGTGAAGAGAAGCTGGAGTTCTGATCAGTTGTTCTGAAAACACCTTTTTGATTTAAGCAGCTTTTATTTCAGTCGGATGCTGTTGCTTAGGCTGGCATCAACCTTAAAGCAAGAGAACACATGCAAAAGTTATCTTAAAATGTCTTTCCCGGTCATGTTTGTGTTTGTAGTCAATGGTTGCCTGAGTTTCAAAAATGCAAAGACATTTCAGTCAAGGTGGTGGCAGCTAACAAAATTGCTGTCTTTGACCTTCTGATGCAAGTTTAGTAACTAATCTGGAGAATAATGAACCGCAATTAATGAAATCTGCTCTCGTATTCAAGTGTGTTTCTCAGACAGCACATAAAATAATTGAAAGAACTTCCTGCTCTCTAATTAGTTAGATTGAATTAATTTGGCATAATAGGATTCTTTATGTAACTAGCAGAACGGCTTCCGATGAAGCTGTTTATGTACCTAAAAGATTGGTTTCTGATGAAGCTGTTTATATACTTTTAAGTTAGAAAAGGCCTATTTTCTCCAGTGTCTGATGCCTATAAATTAATTGCCAGTAGACTGTAAATAAAAAAGCCAATAATTTAAACCTTTCTGGACTGTAGGAATTGCTTTCTATTTACCTAGTCTATTCTTTAAAAAGCTTAGTACTGCAGTGTGCAAGATTTAACGCCTTGCCAACCCTTATTGCTGATGGGGAAAAGTTTAAAAATCTTGTGTAAAACATGCAGGTGGAAGAAGAATCAGAGTTTCATCTATCTGTGCTTAATTATATTATGTACATGCTCTTAAAGTTTGTCTTATTTATTAACATCCTTTCATAGTGTGCACCAAGCAGAATTACTGTTCTTTACCTTATGACCCTGCTGATCTCCAGGAACTGCTTGTTGTAATTACATTTAAGAGCATTGTTGGGTGCTGACATTAAAAATGTACATATTAAATTTCAGTTTCTGGGGTTTTTTGATGTTGCTGTGGCAGAAGCAAATTCCTCTGACCAATTTCATAAGTAGATTTTGGTCACCTTCGTACTTGAGGACCTTGTTGGGTGCTCAAATGTATTTTTTAGCACATGGCTTGAATGAGACATCTTGAGTCACAGCTATCTTAGAAAAATAATAAACTCTCTGATTTTCCATGTCCTAATGTAATTCATTTTGTTTGTGGTATGAAAATGCAGATATTTGACACACCGAGAGGGCAGCTGTCAGTTTTTTCTCTTTCACCTTCTGATGCAGATGCAGTAATTAATCTTAAAAAATAATGAAATGCAGCTAATGATAAATTATCTAAATAGACAAAAGCCTTTTTCTGGCACTGCATTAAAAAATAACAGTTTCATGGATGTGCATGGTGCATAGTATAATTGCTAGAACTGACATTCCTTAATCAAATGTAAATAATGTGGCCTCAGAGAACTATCTTCAAAATCTCGGAGGCTTTTTTCGGTGTTTTGAATAAAGAAACATTTGAATGCTGTAATCAGCATAGCTCAACAGATCCTCTGTGGCCAGCTGAGCTCCTATGTGTCTGGTTCTTCTGGCTGAGTTGTTAGTTTTTTCATTTCTTTCCAAGTTCAGTTTTCACTATCATCCTCATACAAATAGTTTTTAATGAGAATGAGTATGGAAAAATGGCTTTTAAAGTTCTTGGAGCAAACCACTGAAGCTTCTTTAGGAACTAACTTGAAAATGGTTATAAATTATCCTCTTAATCTGTACAGAACTAGGAATGAAATAATTTAGCTGCATAGAAAACTCTATGGTTACTTTTGCATAAAGTATATTAGAAATGTGGAATTCAAAAGTGCTATTAAGGCCTAAAATGTTCCACATATGGAAGGTGGAATAAGAGGGTTTTGTTTGGGTTACAATTTAAATGAAGAGTTTCTTTAGAGAAGAAAACAAATGCCAAACATACAACATACAAGGTTTCAAATCTCCTTCTGAAATGCAGGAGGGTTTATATTTGAATGATTAATTACATTTAAATTATTTTAAAATTGAGGTCAGAGAGGAATATTGGGGGGGGGGGGGAGCTTTTAAAAATTGATTCAACTTGTTTTGACTGTATACTAGGGGATTCAGAATTCTTAGTGCATTGCTCTATGTCTTGTGAAACTATTTCATCCTGGGTGCTCAAAACTGATTTAAATCTACATTTAATGAAGCAACTGTTATGCCCTGCTGCTGTTTCCAATAGCTGCTTTTAAATGATGATGTGAACATAATACTGTCAGTGTGACAGTCCTTGAGCTCAGTGATTCCTATCTGCAGATGGTAAAGCATAGACAAGAGCAGTGGAAGTTTTCTGATAATGCCCTTTTAGGATTGCATCAGCTATAACCTTGGCTAGACCGTTTCTGGAGCTTGGAGGATGATTCTGGTACACACTCACCCAGTCTGTTCTGTTATCTGCCACTGAACTTTCTGCATATTGGGTGTTAACACTGAAGAATTTTCATCCAGTGACATGAAATCAAAAGGCTTTGTATTGAAGTCATCAGTCACTATTGTCAGAGGCATTTTACAAAATGTTTAATGTCATAGAAATACCAAATGTGTTTTTCTGAGCACATTGGAGATGTTGCCATTATATATGTAATATATGGTATGAAAAAGAGTTCATTTAGGATTAATTTCAATGCTTCTCTAAGTGGGGTGAGATTCACATTTGCTTTTCCTGTTCATGCTCACCACTGTACCAGGTTGGTCTCCAGATTACATTAATCACTAGTAACAACATGGCTTTTGGTCACCTCAGAGTATGTGCAAACTGACCTCTTACCTGACCGGAAAATACGCGCTCTTAGATATCCTTATAAACTCACTGCACAGAGTAGCAGCTCTCAGGAAGAAGACAGTTTTTTGTTCTACAATGATTCAAAGGTGCTTTAAAGTGAATTCCTTTCATGTTCTCTCTTAGTCTGTATTTTGTCAGCTTGGTTGAAGACATTGTGCCAAAAATTATCACTGTAAAAGGATCATGTTTTGCCGGTGGGTAAATATATATGTCTAGTTCAGCAGTCGCTATCTGCAAATGTTTAATGATAGAATTTGGCTCTCAAATCAGAAATACTTTTCATCCAGTAATGTCTTCATAGATAGTCAAACACAGTATTTTTAGTATCCCACCCAAGTAACTTGACTGCATTTCATAACACAGATTCAGTTTAGTACCCTTGCACCCCAGTGAGGGTGTTTCTGCCCATCTGTTTCTTGTCAACACAAACATTGGGCAAGTGCCACTTCTCATAATTGCTTTTTTCTGCATGTTTTTCTAAACATTGCTTGGCAGAGTTATTGTAGTTTTGAGATTTGTCATCCTTTCAGGAGGAGAACTTGATGAGGCATGATTAAAGTGTAATGGTTTTCTTTCATTTGCTATTTGATATCAACCAGAGTTTTAGGTTTTGTGGATTTACAAGCTGTAAGACTGAAGGTTTTTGAGAGATAAAACCCCCAAACACTCTTCTCTGTTTATTTGTTTTAAAGGGAGAAAAATAAATCAAAGGAACTGAGAAGTATCTTTAAACACTTTTTCTTACTTCAATTCCGCATACTTATCTCTGGATAATAATGCTAGACCTCAAAGCGCTTCCCAGCCAAGGCATGTATACTAGGAGAAAATGGGGCAAAAAGCTCAAGTTGTGTTGTGGTGCCGGTGAGCACTGGAGCTAGTTCTAGGTTGTGATGCAAGCTCTGCTAAAAAACACAGTTTCCCCTGCTCCAACATATCACAACAGAAGTGTGGAAGCAACAAGAACAGTGTTTCCTTTGCGCAACCTTTCTGAGATGCCAGAATGCTTTTAGCATTGGACCACGGAGATAGTTAACTAGGATAATTTGAATTCAAGAGCCTTGGCTTCTCAGTGAGGTTCAGCTGCACCTCTGCAACAGGTTTGAAGTGCTCTGTAAGTGCCTGCCTAGGGATTAGCCCTAAAGTTTTGTGACTGTTTTGTTTTTTTTTAAAAAGGTGATACTTAATAGCACGCCCAGGATGGACCAACCCATGGTTCTAAGATGGTTAAAGAGGAGACAATAAGTGTTCTGGCAAATACTCTGCTCCCTTTAACACTGTGAGAAGTGTCTATTAAACTTAAAATTTGCAGGACTTTCTCACAAGAAAGTTAATCCTTCTCTTCTCTAGTCTTCATTAAAGTGAAACTGTTGTGACAGTCAAGTTATCCTTGCATATCAGAGTTAATGCTTAGGATGAGTCAGACTACTCGCTCACCTCATTGCTCTTAGCTATCTCTGGACTCTGTCACAAGTCAGAGTTGTTTTCAGTTTAATACTTTTGTCTTAGATTGCCAGTTCATTCCAAAGGAAGCTGAAGTTCTGGAGTACAAGGTGTCTGAAAACCACTGGATCATGAACCCTAAAGCTGTGTTTGTGTTTAGGCTTCACTGATTTGTTCTGATTCAGGTCACCGTCTGTTCCTAGAGCGCCAGCACATGTCCTAGTAAGGATCTTGAAGCACTAATGCCTTGTGCACCCAAAATAGAGCCAGTTTGCTCTGAACCCCATTTCAGTGGTGTACTTTCAATCAGCAGATTTAATGACAAGCAAACACCACTACCACCCTGCTTTCTTTTATTGAACTGAGCTTTAACATCTTAAAATTATTTTGATCCACTGTGAACCTGTTGGAGTTTTTTGTCTGTCTTTTGTCTTTTTATTTTTTACCTTGAACAACCATGTTTTTAATTAATGCCTTGCAATCTCTGTATAAATAACAACTGTTCTTTTCTCCTATGTTTATTTCTTTTGGGGACAGGGTTAGTCAAATTCCTGCTTTACTGTACTTAGAAGGGATGCAAGAGAACAGTTACTTTACTCCAGCTGGAAAGCTTCAGTTCTTTAAACAGATTGTTGAATTCTGGAAATAGCTGTCTCAGAGATGAACACTGCCTGTATATTTCTATAGAAGGAGTTCTCAAGTCCCTTGGAGAAAAAAGAAAAAAGGCAGTCTGCTCCCAAATCATATAATGTGTCACCCTTAAGGAGCTTTTTCTCTCAAAGTATGAATCTGCACTTGCACTATGTTATTTAACAGTACTGAAGAGAGATGTTTCTGCCTTTATCTCCTCTCTCTTTTAGTTCATGCTTCCCTTTTCCAAGGTTCTCCACTGAACTGGAGTTCCCTTTCTGTCCTGTCTCAACAGTGTGTGATAGCCCAAGCCTAAGATGTATAGTCAAGTATCATAGTTTGCTGAGTGATTATTTCAAATCTTAAAGCATAAAAACCTGAATATGGAGCAAGCGAGGGACGTTTATTGTCCATACTTTCATATCAAGCCCCATGCCGTAAGAGAGAAGATACTGTTGAAACACAGAAGTGGTTCTTCTGGCACAGCACCAGATTGTCGTGATTAGCAAATGGCACGTGTAGACTTCACTCTAGAAGGAATTGGTAATGCCCTCTTTTAAAAGAAGATACACAGATCTTGTTTCTGGCTTCCTTTTTGAGTTAAAGCAAACAGTGCTAAAATCTAAATTGAATTGAGATACTGGAGATGGGGAAAGAGCTTCAGAGATGGACTGAAGCTCAGGATTTCACTTGCCAGGCCAGCATGACCTCAGATCTCTCTGTCATCTATTTATTTGCTCAGTGGTCTGTCTTTGACTGACTGCATAAAAGAAAACTTCCTACACTATGAATTTGTACTTGTAGCTGTGCTTATAAGTTAAAATTCCAGGAGGCCTTGGTTACGTTTTTACCCTTTCAGAGCACGTTATCAGAATGTAATAAAATAGCAATGCTCCATCCTTTCGTGACAGAGGTTTGTTTGTGATTCCAAAATTTCAAATACAAGTTTTAATGTTTACCAGTGTGACAGTATTTAATCCTTTAAGTGAACGATGCTCTTTTTATTGATCCCTGCAGGCTGTCCCACGAATTATGGTTCAGTCTGCCAGTACTGCAAGGATAAAACAGGTAAGCACATCCCAGGATATGATGATACAGTTTTCATATTCCCATGCCTGGAAACCAGAGGTGGCAGAAGCAACTGCTGGCTTAGCTATTTAAAACCTGTTGCACTTTTTTTGTTGAGACAATTAAATGCAATGTGTGTTGCTGTGTTTTCTTAGGTCCTGGTAAAAGCTCCCCTTATCACCAGTTACACTTTGTATTTGAAAAGCTAGTATATGATTGCATTAGCAGCTAACTAGCTTAAATTTAGCTGGTTTGCTGCATTAAAAGGCAAATTGCTGGGTTCTGATGCTTTCTTTAGACAGAATGTGTCTGTTATTCTGAGTGTTGAGCTTAATTCTCATTCTTCATTTCAAGCCAATTCATGATATTGACTTGAAAAAAAGGCTCTCACTAAGCTAGAGAGAAAATAGACGCTATGATCTCCCACAGTTCAGCAGAACTTCAGTCTTATGAATAGCAAATCATCTTTCTCCCACTTGTGCTTTTATTGTCTTAGCAAAACGTGTGTTATCTGAGCACTTAAAAGGGAAAACCCAAAGACCAGGCACAGCTCCAGAGTCCATGTGTACACCATCCTCTCCACAGAAAAGCTAAAAATATGTCTTTAATCCACAGGAATATTTAATAAAACTTTTCTGTATTACATTTAGCAATAGCAGGATAGCCTTTGGTTCTGAAATTCCTGTAATTCAGTCAAATCTCTCTTTCTTGAAATTCCACTTGCACTTCCAGTGGAAAAGGCACTTCAGAATAAGGTGAAAATACTGTAGTTTGGGAGACTTAATCACTATATAGTTTAAACTGCAAGGTTTTGAACAGTAAACAAAAATGTACACTTTAGAGTTAAGATATGTACAAATCTGCCATCCTCCAACCACTGTTTCTTTTCCCTTCATATTAGCAGCTTCCTTCCTCCCTCCCAAAGAGATTTAGAGACATCCTAATCTTTTAGAGTACATGCGCTGGCAAAAGATATTGATCTATCAGATTTAGTAAACTTTACAGCCAAGAAATACATCACTAAAATGGGCTGTTAATCTCATGAGGTGCAGTTAATTTCATACTCTGCAAGTGTGTGGTGCTGGCAGCATTGAGGTGGGAATGGCATTTGGAAACAGGGATATAAATGACAGTTTAGTTGGAGAGGCATGATTTATCAATCCTGAGAGTTAAGCCAAATAACTGAGAGACTTATAGATCATGGCTGTTTCACATTTCCTATAAATCCTGCTATTCAAACAGCAAATGACCATTCCTGCAATATAAACAATTTTTCAGTAAATATTGGGGGATGTATTTCTTTAGGTTGACACTTTTCTTATTAATGGAAGAAATGAGCTGACAATCCTACCAGGTTTGCAAAGCTGACTTCGGATCAGCTTGCATCTTTTGGAGATTGCAGCTACATAGGGATTTAGATAAGCCAAAGGCCTTAGAACTTCTCAAAGGCCTTGTATCTATCCTTTTAGCTCAGATATTTTGGATAACAGGTCCCTATCCTTCTCTGTTTCAGATTAACCAAGAGGAAATAGGGAAACAGCCATTTGAAACTGTGGTGCAGATGTCTGAGGTGGACAAGAGTCCAGAAAAGACACCCAAAGTGCCTTTGCAGCAACCTTCAGGAGACACCCAGGTGCAGGACTCCCAGGAGGGACCTCCAAGTCCTCTGAGTGAAGCCTCGAGTGGATACTTCTCTCATAGTGTCTCAACAGCCACCCTCTCTGAGGCCCTTGCAGCAGGAAGTGATGCTGTGGCTCAACCAGGAAGTCAGACACCTGCAGCTAGTGACTCCTCAGCTCCTGCTGTGTCTCAGGTACCTTCTTCTGACATGCCAGGGCACTCAGATGGTTCATCAGAAAGCTGTCTCAGTACTAAGAGAGAGAAACTACCTGCCTTCAGCCTTCAAAGCACTCATGCAAGACCTAAAGACAGCACTGAAGTAAATGGAAATGATGCTTTGAAATCCAAATCTTGCATATCTCCTGTGACTCAAAGCGAGCAGGGAAATGATGCCTCTGTAGCCACTGACGCAAAAACCTTTCTTTCTACCTCCACTCCAGAGAAGGAGGTGTTATCCAAACAATCAGTGGAGTCAGGACAAGCTAGGAAAAAGGAAATGGCTTCTGGTTCTTCAGAACTGGGGTCTCCCAAACCACAGATTCATCCTGAACAATTGTCCCAGCCTGGTGTTGCAGCCTCCCCCTTCAAAATCCAGAAAGTCAAGACATCAGAACTGAAGTCCTTTACAAGCATGCTGGGGACAGACCCCATGTGTTCACTAAACATAGAAGAGCAGCAAGAAGGAGAAAAGAGCACATCCACCACCCGTGGACTGAACCATGATGGATCAGAGACAGCAGAAGAAAAGCTGGAGGTGGCTTCTGACTCTGAAGATGCCAATGAAATTCCCGAGTGGTTGAAAGAGGGGGAATATGTCACAGTTGGTGCAAATAAGATGGGCACCGTTAGGTATATTGGGCCCACAGACTTTCAAGAGGGAACATGGGTTGGTGTCGAACTGGATCTACCTTCAGGTAAAATATGCAGACAGCATGTCAGGATTTGCAGTGTTCAGTTTCGTGACACTTTCTGATGAGGGGGGAGTTCATTAGCTGTTACTGGGTGCATTTTGAGATGGGGAATATCTTTCCCTGCTGTCATCCTTTTCCAGTCTGCCTTTGTAAATCTAGTCTCACTGACCTCTCACTGAATTGTCCCTTTTCAGTTACTTCATTGGCTTCTTACAGTGGAGGTAGGAATCAGGATTGCTTTTACAGTGCAGGTCAGTAAGTAAATAGTTGCAGAAGACAGGCCTTGTGTCCAAGGGGTTCTCTTCTGGGCTTCTGCTCTGTGGATAAGGGTGTCCAAAGCACAACAGGAGCTGTGGGATTCAAACAACCAAAGGAACATAAAAGCTTAATAAGTTGCAGAGTCTCCTAACAGATTGCCTAGTCTCTCACAAGCTGTTTTAAAATAAGCTGTTAAATGGCAGAAGACTCTGTGTGTGTGTGTGTATATATGTTTTTGTGTGTATATATATATATATGTACTCCTATATGTGTGAAAACCAGTAGGTAATAATCATACATTGACCACCAGGACATAGAGATGATTTGAAGTTTCTTTCAGCTTCTCATTTGTCATTCCTGTCTGACTCTTACCTGTACAGCTGTAGACTTCACAGAATTTAGGCTCTAACACATACTTTTTGGAAATAAGGGTGCTGTTGCTGGGGAGGCTCTGTTCATATGTGCTGCTGCAGGATGATGTGGAAAACTTAGTGACTTTTGAACAAGATGAAAGAAAGATGATGACTGGCATTTGTTCTCTGCTGCAGCCCCTGGCTTTGTAACTTCTTTCCTTTGCAAGTTCATGTCTTCTTTCAAAGGACTCGTTTTCTCTAAGAGGAGGCAGGACTGGGGGAAGGCAGGGCATGCCAGTGGAAAATTCAAGAGACAAGCAGTAGATACCACTGCCTTTGATAGTGAAAGGGTTTGGTTTACCAAGGGCACATAAAGCTCCTTATTTAAATCCTTTTAACCAAGCTGTAGCATTCCAAGTCTGCAGTGCAGGCTCTGTTTGGTGAATCAGCACGTCCCAGGGAGTTGCCTACACTCATCTTAGCTGCACACTTCCTGGGATGGAAGCTGTTCACCAAGATAAATACTGTGTCAAGGATCCAGAGCTCCCATTAAGTGAGCAGTTATCTTCTCTGTGCCTGGTGTGCTCATAAAAGCTAAAATGGAAGGTGTGTTTTCAGCTGGTTTCAGAAAACTCTGGAGTTTGCCATTCTGGAAAGTAAACTGTAGCTCTAATCCCTTTGAAAGTTGTAAACCAATTCTCAGTCCTGGATTCATAGCTTATTTAAAAATACATATAT
>NW_009921600.1:53694-89706 GCF_000696875.1 Nestor notabilis | reverse complement strand
TGACTATAATTTTTAATAATTTAATTTTAAAATGTAATAATTTTAAAATATTTTAATAAAGTATAATTATTAATAATTTAATAATAATTGTTAAAAATGATTGAAGATAGCTCCGATCTACCTCTCCATGGCCATTTCTTATGCTAAGTGAAGGGAATCATGTTGCAGGTGGTTATAACTAGTTTTAGTAATGTAATCATTAATTCTCCTTTTCCTTCCCTTTTTCTGCACATCTGTGATTAGACATTAAATAGTCATGGACAGGAATGGGAAGCTGGTGCCCTGGTCTCCGTTCCTTATTGTATATTGTATAATCCTGGTTCCGGGCACAACAGAAGTTTACCCAAATCAACAATTGTGTGGGTACACAGGTACACAGGCATTTCCTAACTGCCCTCAAGGATCAGTCAAAGTGTTCTAATGTTCTCAGCTAAAGCCGGATGCCACCCTCCCTTTATAGTTAGTTGTGTGAGATCAGAGAAACTCCCTTTACTATTTCAGTTACTCTGGTGACACTGAGAGGAAAACTTAGCTCATGGATTTCAAGTCTTTGTGGAGTGGGCCTAACCAAGACTTTAGCTGGAGCAGTTCAATGTGCTTTTAAGGAGAATATCTTGTATAATGGAATTCCACTGATAGTTCTTGTTTCACCTTCTCTTCCTGAATACTTCAGAATCAGTGTTTGACCTCTTTTAATATTTTATTGGTTTTTTTCTAGTATCTATTTTCTGTCCTTCACTGTGGTATTGGAGTGCTCTCCACATATCAACAGTTATACTCCAGACTATAAGGGTATTTAGAAGTCTGGCTCCTTTTTGGGTATCTGTTGCCATGCTTCTGTCATGTTTCATGTGTGCTTTGTGCTTCCTCATCTGTATTAGATCAGTTATAACAACTGTGAAATCAGCCTCAGCCCAGGCATCTGTGCAAAAATCCTTTCCCCTGTGCAACTGTGAACGTGTTTCACCAAGTTGCCACTTCTCAGGCAGACAGGGGTGGTTAAGGCTTGGTCATTCCCTTTTAAAGGAAAAGCTGTGTTATGAACCAGAAATATGGTTTGAGGATTATCTTGTCTATTCAAAATTTCCATTCAGTGCAAGGCTGTTCTCCATACAATGAGCAGAAATGATGGCCTGTTACAATAGAGCGAGCTCTGGGCACAAGAATTTTTGTGTCTGTTTGCTTCTCAAAGTCATGCTGATACCTTCATCCTGTTCCTATTGCTGCATTTGAACTGCAAACCTCTGTCTCTGCCCTTTGTTGTAGTCACTTCGGTTTTCACCAACTACCTTCTAAAGTCCAAGATGGATAAGCAGGTGTGGGAGCTGGGACGAGAACATAGTCTGGCCATGCTTACTCCATGGCCCTAGCCTCTCCAAAGTGACTATGATAAGAAGAGCTTGTCCACCTGTGAATCTTGAATTATGTACCACTCAGTGTTATCTTCCACGGACTGGGCAGTGGCTGACCAGCCACCCCTGTTGGGAAGGGAGGGGTATGGCCTTTGGTTCTTCTCTGGGAGAACAATGAGCTTCTATCTCCCACTTCTCGAAATCAGGCTACTGTAAAATAATACCCACTACTGCTCATCAGAACTTTGCCGCAATTGGCACTTCTTTCCTAAGGAACACACCTTGTCTCTGGGTCTTACGCATTCTTTAATAACACCCCCTGTCCAAGTCTCTTGCAGGACATGGGCAGTGGAACAGCTGAGGTGCTGTGTAGATCTTGATTATGTGCATGTCTCAATGCAGGGTCAATTCTGGGAGTGTGCAGAGGTATGAACCTGCAGGGAGCTTTCACATAAACTGCATTAGCTATGGAATTGAGGCAGCTGATACGCAGGGGAAAGGAATGGTTCATCATTTCAGCCTTACAAACTGAAACTGCCCTAAGACACTTGTGCAGGCTTTGAATGGAGAGTGAGTGGCAGAAGCTGGAAGGAAAACCAGGGTATGGCATCACCACACTAGATCAGTTTGGTTTGTGCACTAAGAAAGAATGTATGGATAAGGAGGGTGTAAATGCCAGCTGGTCAGTGGAGTAACAGTCGTATCCACATCCTATTGATTATTGGTGTGGGCTGAAAGCTACTATGGCATGTTATTGCTCACAGTGCTGCAATGTTGGGTAGCGTGAGCAGTAAGCTTATAGGCTTCCATTTAAAGAGACTCTCTTCCACCCCCATTATTCTGCAGAAGAAAATTACTACTCCTGTAGGCTTTGTCAAAGTGGAACAAAGGCCCCATACTACTGGTGGAGAAACAACTACCATTCATCTACTTGCTGTGGCTGAGGGTATTAGGCAGGTTTTTTCTTTTTTTATACCCCTTCTCAGCAGGTGAAATATCCATAATGGCAAGGAACAAACTAACATGGACTGCTCTCTTTGTGTTCGTTTAAAGCATCAGGAATTTGGTGTCTTGAGAATTTGGGATTTCATGGTGTTCTAAAGACTCAAAAATGTGATTTAGAGGTTTAAAAAATGACAGTGTTTTAAATCCTCTACATTTATTGCTAAGAAACCAGCACATGGATTTATGGTACAGGTGAATGCTGGGGACAGAGGAAGAAGAGTTGACTCATAAATTTTTAAGCTGGTGCTATGGGCAGGAGCACTATCTCCATATCCTGGTGGATTTCTGGGTTCAGGGGGACATAACACACTGACTGATGAAGGCTCACAATAAGCTCTGATAGCAGAGCTCTATGGCAAAGCAGCATGGTTGCTATTTAAATGCAAACTTCCCATAGTAGGGAAAATCACAGATCTGGTTGAAACTCTCGAGATATTTTGAGGGTTGCAACAAATGGATTCCCACTTACTAAGAGAGGGTCTCAGTTTACACCGAGAAAGCAGTGGCTTTCCTGGTGTTTAAGAAGAGTTTGAAGGCTCAAACCCAGCAGTGATGTCTAAAAGAGTCAAAGAGGTATTATTTTAAACCTCATTGATTGTAACCTATTGCCTGAACTGGGGAAGGAGGAGACTGCAGGGCTGTTCCTCAACCCCGTCTCTGGGAAAATGATCTTCTGCCCCTCTGACTTGCTGCTGAGTTGTGGTATTATCATGCCTCAAAAGCTGCTTGCTGCAGGGATGAGCAGTTTCTTTGCATTTAGCTGTGACTGCAACTACAGCTCTGTGCAGCTCTGCACCACTCTGGACTGGTCCTGCACCATGCCTTGTGCCCAGCTCTTTCACATAGAAATGTTTCTTCAGCCAGTAGCCAACAGTAAAGGCAGATGTGTAGTGTGAGACCCATCCTTCCACACAGTTAGGATATAGAAGCAGGGAGAGGTGTGGGTGTGTGTGACAGAGCCACAGAAAACAGGGAAGGTTGTAACAAGGTGGAATTAGGAAGAACATTGCTGCAGGGGCAAAATACATCAGAAGGTCAAACCACAGGTTGAAAAACAGCATCTGGGACTGACAGAAGAAATTCTGAACAAACCCCACCTATGTCAGGCAGAGTAGCCTCGGAGAGAAGAAAACACACAGGTCCTGGCTCTGTGTGGTCTTACATGGGCACTAGACAGCCAGCTGAGGGTAAACTGGGGGGAACCCAGTGGCCATGCAGAGGTCAGGACTGTGAGACACTTGTCCTTGAGGACAAGCCCAGCAGGAAGAGCCAGGAGAAGAGGGCTCCATCCACTCATCCTGCTGGTCTCTGATGCTAATGCTTTTGACCATCCATGTGCTCACAGCATAACATCCACCAGCAGGCACCACACCAGGCAGTGGCAATGGTCAGGCACAGGCTTCAATACTGGTTGCAGAAACCCTGGACCTGTTTGGAATCTGAGCTCTCTTCCTTTTCCCCACGTTGTACTTCTCACAGGGGAACCAAGAACTTCAGGAAAGAATAGAAGTTGAGGTTTCATTCTAAGTGAAAACGTGCCGGTGATGATTTTGAAGTGTATTTCTGTGTTGTGCAGATACAGTCCCTTGCCACCCTCCCATCTGTGTTTCGTGGATCGTGATGCCATGGCAAGTAACACCAGGCACGTTCCCAAAAACAGAGTACAAGACAAAGCCGCTTTGCGAAAATGCACTTTCACAATTGCTGTGAAAGGGCTTAGGTGAGAAGAGAAAATTCTTCCAATAAGAAGAGGTCATATTTTACAAAAATAGACCATGGGCAAAGGCTGTTCCTCTGGCATCAGCAGCTCATTCACTCTATTGGTAGGCATGGACAGCTCTGATAGCATTCAGAAAGATTTAATTCAAATCTGCTTCTGCATGAGGCTTTGAAATACACTTGCAAAGTGATTTTACTCCTTAGTGAGGAGCATTTTTCTCTGTTTTATTAACACTATTACTTTATCAGACAAAAAAAATAAATCTTATTTTGTTCTCTCCTTAAAAATGTGATAATTTCAGCATTGCCCTGCCTTGTTCCGCTCCCTGCATGGCCCGCACCGAGGAACGGCTGCTACCTTTTGGTCAGTGCTTTTTGGTTTGCTCTGCCTTGACCTGTGCCGTTGTTAAACCACTGGAGGGCAGAATAGAGACACCTGTTTGAAACCCGTTTTCAAACCGGGGCTTTTCTGCACGTTGAGGAGATTTATGTGTGCAGGACACTTCTTTTCAGTATTCTGCTGCTCCAGTTCTAGTCTCTGTCACTAGGGCTTTATACAGTTCTTTTGAATAAGAGTCAAACTCTTTTGCCAATATTTAACAAATTCTTCTGGTAAATCTGATGGCATAAGGCTCCGTGAGCACGCGTGTTATATTGCAAAACATGCTGCAGAAGGAACAATGCCCAAAATGAAATAAACCCAAAAAGTCTCCATGTGACAGCAGTGTATGCAGAGGCTTTAGCTGTCATCACTAGGTGTCATCACAGGCAGATTTTGGTAGTCAAAACTTGGTGTCTGGTTTGGAAATTCACTTTATTTTAGGAAAACCCATAAGCTGGACAAATTCATTGATTTCTCTATTTCCATAAGTAAAACACTCTTGTGTATCTACTATAAATATCAACCTGGTCATAGTTTTGATGCAACTGTTCCCATATGGCTGTAGGAACTATTGTCTCCATGCATTTGGTAGATTTTCTGTCCTGGTGTTCCAGTTATTTAGAAGTACAGAGATTTAGGTGCTATATCAAAAGGATTTTTGTGAGTCGTTGTGGGGTGGGGTTTGGTTTGATTTTGCCATTGTTTTTTATTAAAGGGAATATATTCTGCTCAGTAGCAGTGACGTGGTTAACAGCATTCAGGAAAACCTTGCAAGCACTCTCAAATGGTCTGGCAACATAGAATGGCACAAATCAGTGAGCGTTCATATTGCTGCAAGGAGTTGATTGCTAGTATAAATTAATTTCCCTAACATATCTTACTGATCCCCACCCCAAAATGACTCCTAGAAATAACAGCCTTTGCTGTTACTAAACCTAAAAGTCCTTGTGACAGAACCAGCAGGTGCAGTGGAAGTGAGGTGGGTTTGTACTCTGAAAGAATGTTTTAGACTGGGGAAGTGCCATTAACACTGTGCTGTGATTGTCACTTCTCAGGAAGGGAAAGGCCAGTCCCCTGCCTCTTGCTTAGCACCAGTCCCAAGGGACTTGTGATGCATCGCAGCTTCTCGTTTTGTTTTCATGCCAAAAATGCAGTGCCTTCCGTCATGACATGTAAACCAGTAGGTGCCAGTGAGCCTACAGCATACAACAGTGAGTAGAAAAGCTGTTGATATTAATATGCAGTGCCTCATCATCTTCTCAGCAAGCAAGAACCCAGCTGGTTCCAGCAAGCACAGGTCTGTTAAAGTCCAGCTTCTGTACTTGCTCCCATGTCTTTTTGATTGAAGGAGAAAACAGGCTCAGGCTCAGCAAAGCAGTAAAGCCTTTGGGGAACAAGGAATTACATCATTTATCTATACTAACCCCCAAAACCCCAAAAGAAAGAAAGAATTTATACTAGGAAAATAAGTGGGGTTAGAAGGTGCCTCATCGGATGAGTTAAATAACACCTATTTAAATAGCACATACACTAGAGACAAGGATAGTCCTGTTGGTGAGAACTTCCCTTGGTCCCTTGGTGAGTAGTAAGTAAGGCTGAGTGTGACTTCTAGCAGCTCTTTAGGACCTTGCCTAATTCATGTTCTAGGCAGTATTTAATATCTGTGAGTGAAGTTTTGTGAACTGGCCTATTTTCAAGTCCCACCTTCTTTCCTGCCAGTTCTGCACTCGAAATGGTAACCCAGCAACTTCCCTGAGATCGGGCCCCTATTTGTTCCACTTTGATCCAGGGCTGAGTGCAGCTGAGGTGTCAAGCCATGGCAACTGGTCACCCCTAGTGAAAATACATATCCCGTGTCTCACATGCCTGGGTTTGTTTACCTACAAATAGAAGCAGTTCTTCATGTCACAAGACAGCTTTTACACAGGGTCTTACGAGATCTCGTTCTGTCTTGTAGGGGGAGTCTGTAGCACAGATGCCAGCCAAAAAGATAACCTGATGATGTGCCTGTTTGATAGCTCAGCTCAGCTGCAGCAGCACCTGGCTCCTGATCCAGGATCTCCCAGGTGAGGGCCTGGGGCTTGGCCTCACTGGGTGCTCTCCAGGCTCGAGGCAGCAGCAGGGGAAGGCAGGCAGCAGGAGCTCACACGTTTTTGACTGTGGATCCTCATTTTACTGGTGGCCAGGCTTAATTTCTCATCACTACCCCTGTGCTGGCAGTTAATCTTGATTTTCACAGAAGGTGAAAGCATATTTTTGTTAGCCGACTAATTCTGTGCTTCTGGAAATCCTGCTTCCATTATTAGCAACATGACTGCTTTTTACAAACTATGAATACCAAGTGAGTATAACAATGTATTTTCCTTGTGGTGAAGACAGCATTTAAAGTACAGAACAGCCATTAAAGACAGTAAAAAGTGCAATTTTGATGTTTTTCAGTTTTTCTTCTAGTAGACAGGTAGTTTCATGTTAGAGATAAGCCTATCTGTGAGTGAAATAATTACTCCTTAATTAAGGTAATTATAAAAACAGGAATGTAAATACTCAGGGTATAGTATCCCTCCACATTTTTTCTTTCACATTATCCACAAACTTATCTTGCATACCTAAACCCTGTTTTTACTTGATTACAACAGAATATGCTCAAAACTGAAAACAGAGTAAGCAATTAAACAGTGTGTAGACTGTTGGGTTTAATAGCTGAGAGGCTTTTTGCTGTCATTTTCCTTGTTTCTTCAACCTTTATTTTTTCAGCTCATTTTCTAAGAAATTAATGGGATTCTCCTGCCAGTCTCTAATGCTCAGCTTATTCCAGCTAGATGTGGTTAAGGCACAATACTTTCAAAGTTCCTTCAGGTTTCACAAAAGTATCTGGTCAAATGTAAGAGACTTTACTACTATTGGAAAAGGCAGGAGCAGAGGGTGGGTTTTTATTAGAGAGAGGGGTGAAAAGCATTCTGAACGCCTCAGCTGCAGGAAAAGTTCTATATTTTGGGACTGCAGAGAGTCCAGCCATGACCCAGCAATTGGGGGGCAAACAAACTGCACTGGGGCTGCTGCTGGTGGAGCTGATCATTGTTTCCCCTGTTCTGATAGGTCATATCAAGGCATGAATCTCTTGTGTGTCTTCTTAACACATAATCAAGTGATTTCAGTAGCAAGCACAAAAATGCAGCAGCAAATTCATCATTGTGTTCTCATCAAGGAAAGATTAAGAGAATAACCAACACTTCACAGTCACAGAGCCAGTTATTTCTAGGCTAGTTCCTATATCTAGCTCTATACAGCAGTAAACAAAAGTTATTACAGACTGATGGCAGTTTGGTGGGTTTTTATTTCTCCCTAATAAGAAAGGGAAGGGTGTATATGGAATTAATGGGGGAATACTTCTTATGCCCAGCTACCTAGTAAATCTGTGGGCATTTGTTTCCCCTGCTGCTTGTCTCTTTCTGGGAAGTTCTTTCCCTGACTTGTCTGTGCTGCAAAGAGGCCTGCTGTGTTCCTCTTTGAGTCTCAGTGTGTTGTTGTGGAAGTTTCTAACTGGGCCAGTTGTTTAATTTTCTTTGTTCCCTGTATTCAGATGTGTATGACATGGCAGAATTTGACTTGAAGGAGCAATCCCTTTAGTCCAAAATGCAACATTTCTGGCACAGTGGCAGAGATACTGTAGGAGAGCATTTCCAAATACTTGGAAGCTGTATTGCACATTCATAATGTTCTATTATCAAGGTTTGTTGTCTCTGTGATCTGCCTGTGCTTGTTTCAGACAAATATAGTAGTAGTGTGGGAGTTGCGTGCTCTAATGCCAGAATCTCTATTATGCACAATGGGTGCAGGAAAGCCCTGTACCTACTGTGCAAGTGTGGCACTGCAAACGAAAGCTCTTTGGCCCTAAGAAAAAATGAAACATGATAAAGATGCATGTGGAAGGGGGGAAAGAGGCAAAAGCAGCACCTGGATTACTTTTCGCAGTGTTGGTGTCAAGATAAATTGCTGCACATTGCCTACTAGGGAACAGCAGTGGCTGCTTGCTGCTATGCTTGAATCTAAATGGTATCTTCTTAGTTTTGTAAGACACTTACTTCCCTGTGTGTCCTCTGGAGCTCAGTTCCATGGGGAAAAGCACTGAAGTCTTCTGAAATGGAGGTGCCAAATTCTAGTCCTGCCTTTGCTTTGTGTGTAGCTCATAGGATGTGTCTCGCATTCAGCATAGATAGAACAGTAATTCTGGCCACTTCACACAGGTTAGAGATTGTAGCTGCAGATACCTGCAGGTATTTGAAGTATCTCTGACGATGCAATATCCCAGTGAAAAATTGTAATATTCTTTCTTGGAAAAAATAGCAATTGAAACCAAGCCCATCGTGTGACAGGTCTGTCTGTGCAAACACTTTGGGAACAGTGCATGGCCATCCTGAGCAGTGCCTGCCCAGCATCAGCTGGGACGTGCTTAAAATTGGGAAAGACTTCCCTGGACTTGAGAGGTATTTCATAGAAGCATTGAATCCCAGACTGGTTTGGGTTGGAAAGGACCTTAAGATCATCCAGTACCAACCCCCTGCCATGGGTGGGGGCATCTCGCACTAGACCATGTCACCTAAGGCTCTGCCCAGCCTGGCCTTGAACACTGCCAGGGATGGGGCATTCACCTGCCTCTAGGCAACCTGTTCCAGCACCTCACCACTCTCACAGCGTTTCCTTATATCTAACGTGAACTTGCCCTGTTTCAGCTTGAACCCATCACCCCTTCTCCTATTGCTACAGTCCCTGATGAAAAGTCCCTCTCCAGCATCCTTGTAGGCCCCCTTCAGATACTGGAAGGCTGCTATGAGGATATTTGGATTAGGCTTTAGGATTACATTAACTCTTCTGGTTATTAATATGTTAGTTTACTGGAAAATTTTAAAATTAAGAAAAGTTTCTTTAGAAAACTGTGCCAGTGCTCTATTCTGTCATAGCTGAAATGAGGAGATAGTCTGTATATCCGGAGCATCTGACACGAACAGCCTGATTGCTGCATTGAGGGTAGTATGTTCTTGAACAAGTTATGATGATGAATCCAAAATCATTCTCTGAGGCTTCTGGAGGCTTTTAACTTATTGATTTAGTAATAAATATGATCAGGTGCCCTGTCATTAGACTCCACACTAAGCAAACTGTTCCTCAGAGCACGCTGCTCATCCTAACCTTGCAAAGAAAATGAAAGAAACTCAGATGTTTTCTTTAATTCACAGTGATCCCCACTGCTCCATTATTTGAGTTTTGAGTTATTTATGTTTAACTCTTAATTGTTTTTTAAAGGGGAAACATGTGGACCATAATTATAACCCAGTGTAATACCTGCCTAACAGGCCAGTTTCATTTCCTATCTAAAAGAGCCTGATCTCAGCTCAGATCTTGCCACTGAACACCAGAACTTCTGAAGCTGCCCCTTAAAACCTGCCATCCAGTAATGTTGTCTCCAAGTCCAATAATTTGGATTGTATAATGTCTTTAATGGCTTTGCCAAATCATATCGTACTACAGAACACAGTTTTCTATTTTAAAGTTGAGTTAGTTCCTGAATGGAATCTTTCATGGTAGAATTTCATCTGCTTATTCAAAACAGCTCCTGAAGGTCCCTTAGTTGCAGCGAAATGTTTGAAAATTAATCCTTATACCTCAAGTTTTGATATCTCACAGGCAAATAGTAATCCATGTGTGTTTTTTTATTTTTATATATATATATACATATATATACACACACATATACGCATGTGTGTGTATTTATATATTCAGTGATTTTTACCCTCTGCTGAGGTTACAGTGTGCCCAACTTCCATGTAATAATGTATATATATATATATATATACATATATATACACACACATATACGCATGTGTGTGTATTTATATATTCAGTGATTCCTTGTAGCCTATCTGATGAGCCTTTTGGGGCTTGACTCATGACTTCTGAAAGGGTGAGGGGTTGGCAATACCACAAACCCAGCAACTTAATCATATTTTTTGAAAAGAATGTTTAGATTTATAGCTAGGACAGTGCAAATACTTGTTAGTGCTTTACTTTGTTGTGAAACAGCAGTTTCGTTTCCCCATGAGATCATGAGTGTTAAAATTTCTTGTTGCCATTGTCTTTGGTTTCAGGTGAGTTGGGGCAGTATAATCATATGGCACATCAGTCTGGCCCAGGAGATAACACGTCACCGCTGTGTGTCGGTACTCTGTCAGCATGCTGCTGAGATCTGTTCTCTGACATTTGTGACATATCATGGCTTGTTAGTACGTGCCCAAGGTATGAAGGAAGGAAGGAAGGGGGAATCTTTTCCATATCAAGACAATCCACACAAATTCCAGTGACAAAATTCTTGAAAACCAACCAAAAATATAAACTAATATTTTTCTGGAAAATACATATACATATATATACACACATATATGTATTAAAGGAGGGAGGCAAGAGAGAACAGGCTCTAAAATGTAAATCGGAACAGAGAATCTGAATACAAAGTACAACATGGAAAATTTTGAGCAATATTAATTATGCAGTGTCCTAACCTGTATATCCACAGAGAATGGGTCATACATAAAAGCAGAGAGCCAATTCAGTATGAGTCTTTTTGGTAGCGACAGCAAAGGTTGTAGTTTAAAGAAAGTTCAGTGAGTTCTGTAGGGGAGGTCATTCTGGATGCTTTTTGCAGAGCACAGATGTCCCAGTATAACCATTACTATCACTACTAAATGGCTCCTTTACTAACACTGTTAACAGAGCAGCCAACCAGAGGATGATCAGTGACTGGTGTCCTGTGCAGTGTGGCACTTACAGTTTGGTGTCAGGACAGCCACAATTCCACTTGGCAAACTTTACCTCTCCTGATGCTCTTCCTTGATGTCCCCTCTGAAAGAGCTTCACACTTCAAGGCTCTTACTAAGCTGAAGAATGGGCATCTTTTTTTGTGAGGCAGGCATTGTGTTTCCCCTAAATGAACTAAGTAGATAAGCTTGATGCCTCAGGAGGTATTGTGCCCATGGCACCCTTCTTGGTATTTTTAGGGCTTTTTAAAGAAGTAAGTTGGCTCTCAAAAAGAACACCTTGATCCTTTTTAAAATGACTGCAGTATTTACACTTCATTACATTATGATCCTTTCACTTAATGAAACAAACCAAATGGTCCATGTGGGACACCTGCTAAGCTGGACATCAGTATTATTACTGCTGATCCTGCTTCTCAAGAGAGTTTTACACATCTTGTTTTCCATGCAATTGACTCTGCGCCAGTGCAGCCACCTTAGCCCTTTGCAGCAGGTTCACCTTCAGTTCAACAGGATAATTGATCAGCAAGGGTACAGCAGGCAGGTGGGAATAGTCTGGAATTTGCCTGAAAGGAAAAAGGATTAAAGAAACGTGGGTGCATGCGTTGGACTGCAGCTCTTTCCTGTTTGTAACTTTGTGTGGTGATGTGATTGGTATCTAATTGCTGCAGGGTTCTCTTTAAATGAAAACCTAAACCAGCCCAGTGACTCCCTTTCTAACACTAGTTGGGATAATTTATTTTACTTCAGTTGAATGTCTCTCCAGCTGTTGGTGGTGAATGTACGTAACTTCCTGTTCCTTGGTCAGTTTGTCCTTATGTTTCTACTTCTTCCAGCTTTCCTTTGGAATTGATCCTGCAATATGTGCACAGTGTTACAGTTCCTCACTGCAGCTTCTTACAGTAAATATGAGAATGTTAACCAGTATATTTCCCAGTGCATACCTGCAATAGATGATGTTTAGCATTTGTTATTGACCATCATGTGTATGAAATATGTGGCACCTAACAGTGCTTTTGTGACATGGACTTTTGGCTTCTACTTTCCAAGGAATCCTGGTTCCCTTTGTGGTGGTGTGCAAGTTCTTTTCCTCCATATGCTCCAGTGTTCTTGTTTAGAAATTGGGATTCCATATCTCTCTCCTCTCATAAAGCTGTTATTCCCCTGTTGCCAGCAATAATAATATCCAGCAGGATGAAGTCCTGATGGCTGATTTCTATCAAATCTTTCCATATTGTAGTTGTGGGGTAGTGCATTTGCCATTGCATCATTTGCAATAGCCCAGGAGATGAAAGCCAGATCATACCCTACATCAGCAAAAACTGCATAGGCCAGGAAACATTGGGAGTTGATAAATCCAAGGAAATGCTTTGAATCCTTATCGGAGGAGTGCCATTGCCTTTGTCTCTCTGAGCAGGGTGTGACCCTGCTAATCCCAAGTGCCTCAAATCCTGGATGGAGAACACATGAACTGCAGGTACCGCAAGAGGGATGCAAGATTTAGGCAAAACTCTGGTCCTCGTTGCCCACTTGGTTCTTTGGCGGTGTTGACTCCAGTGCTGGCACGTCAACACAGTAATGCTGATCTGATAGTTCCCTTTCCGGCTGCTGCTCCAGCTCCTGGCTTCAGTGGCAGTAGGGCTGGCAGGCAGTGATAGCTCCCTCCAAACACCACCACTCAGTGGCGGGGGACGACAAGAAATTAATGCCAAGAGGCAAAGCATTGATTAATGTACTTGAGAATTAATCCATGTTTTTATGCCTGGTTGGGAAACGTTTCAAATTATATCCCTTGTAGATTGTGTATTTAGTAATATGATAGGAAATAGATGTAAAGTAAAACAAAATTTAGGAACATAGTAATAGTAAATTGACATGTTCTGCAACCTTTATGTAATGCCCTAGATACCATATGGATTTACAGTTCATAATTTACACTCGAAGACTGTAGAAGCTGTGGATGTAGTCGTGTACAATTGAACAAGCTATGACACAGTGTTTGTGTGCTGGAGTGGAATACAAACTAGCCCCTGGCTGAAAGAAGCTCTCCTCGTGTGTGCAAGGCAGAGGTGGCCACATTACAGAGAGCAAATGACAGCTTGGCACGCCCCAGCCTTCTCTCATTTGATCTTATCTGCCATGTCAGGAGGTGACAGGCTATGTTGGGCCACAGAGAGGGCAGGGGGTCACAAGAAGTATCCTAAGGTGGAGAGAAGGATAGGGACACACAGGGATAAGGGAAGCCGGCTGCAGCTGGGACATTTGCCTTTTGAAGTTGAGGGCAATCATAGCCCCATGTGCCAGGTAAAGCTACAAAGATTCATGCTGTTCAGGCCATAGAGTCCATGGAGGATGAGTGCCTGGGTACACCACACTTTGTGGGGTGTCCACAACTGTGGCTGGAGAAGCAGAAAATACAGAAACCCAGGCTGGGCTCTTGGCCTGGAGAGAGACTGGAATTTGGGATAGAAGAGCAAGAGGTGGGGAACACAGGGCTGGGCCTCACAAGGCTGGCTCCAGATGACAGGAAAGGTTTGGAAAAGGATTTGATCTTTTCCTCTAGCCTTTTGCCACTACACTGATAGGGAAAAATAATAAGAAAAATCCCACTTTTGCTAAAAGATGGGAACTGATCCTAAATGTAGTTTCAGACTGGTTGCTTCAGGATCTATACCTTTGTACATCCTGGTGATTGAAAAGTATGACTGGTTGAAGGAGTGGAACTGGAAAACTCTTCATCTCGCCTTGCTCTTTCAACTATCTGGAGATTGCATTAGTGTGACCACAAAGAAAACAAGAATTATGAAGTTGCTAGTGGAACAATATGAAATGGTTCAGCTACCCCGGGCTGTTGTGCAAATCTCTTGTAACTTAAGGCAACTTTAAGATCACTTTAATATAAGCAGCAACCAGTCAATTCCTGTCAATACCTGACCCTGTCGCTGAGATTAATGCAAAAGTAATTATAAGTTTCCATTGTTCATCTTTCTGTCTCTCCTGCCACTCTGCTGAGTACAATCCTATTGCTCTGCAGTAATCAGCTGCCAATTTTGTTGGTTTAAAGTGCCCTTTCATTCATTTTCTATAAAAAAAAATAATTATTGGGAATTCTTCGACTGTTTTGGTGTCTGTTGTCTTACTTCAGTAAATAAATTTAAAAAATCAAATATTGATTTATATGTTTGGCTTCCCTTTGTTCTATACAGGAGCAATGATTTCACTTAGCTATTATGATGGATAAAACTTCAGAGATAATTAAATACATTAAATCCCTAAGGGAAGACTTACTTCAGGTCTGAAGTATTCAGACTTAAAAGCATTTGGAAAGTGTTAAACCCACTATCATTTCAATATTGTGACTTTAAAAACCCCAGCAAACCCTCAGTGAACAGACAGAGCACAAGTAACTTGTGTGTTAAAGACACTTTCCTGTATTCTAACAAAACAAAATCACTAGACCAAGGCTATTTCTTTGACTAATTGTGTGTTTTATGTGGCCCGTCAATATAACCACATAAATGAGTAAGAAGTCTGACTTAAGGTGCTTTTTAAACCCCCTGTATAATGTGGCCAGGTGCTGATGAGGCTGGCATTGGTGATGCCAGCCTCACACTGATGTGCCAAGACCAGGAAAGCCTGTTGATGTGTCTTTTCCCTCCTGCATCCTTCCGTTTTCAAATCTATACTTGGATAACATGGGCAAGAACGGAAAGTGCTTAAAATTGCCATCTTATTGGAACATAAGTTCATACTTACATCAAGACTTGTTAGATATTCAAGACTATGAGCCCACAAATGCAGAGAGCAGTGGGTATCTCCTGCATCTTCCACATCTGTTCTGGATGGGCTTAGGACTTGCTGATCATATCAATGCAGCTGTCACCTGAGTTTGCTGGGAGATGCTGAACTAAGGAGCTCTAACCAGGAAACCCTGGGAAATCATTAACTGTAGTGATTTGTGCTGTGAATTGTGTTTAAGTCAAAATAGGAGTTGTCTGCTTTTGTTTTTATGGAAAAATGCATTTTTTTCAACTTGAGCTGAAAAGCTCATCTTGGAGTGAGAGACAAAGCATAAAATTGCCTGAAAAGGGCAAAAATTCCAACATACACATAAAACATTAACATTCCACATCGAAAATTTAAGTCATCTTAAAAACTATTATACATCAAAACTGAACTAAAGAAGGTGAGAGTGTATCCATGTTTGAGAGGTGTAAATATCTTCCCTGCCTCAGGCATCACTGCCATGCAGCAGTGCCATATCCTGAGGCTCCCTCTAGGATCAGAGTGCATGGCAGCAGAGCCATACTGGTCAACGACTGATTTTCTACTCAGTTTCTCCTGTCTGTGTGGATCAAGCAGCTCTGGAAGACTAAGGGCTATATCAATATCTAAGGGAATTCTGCCTTCAGGCAGGAAGTCTAAGCTGCTATAGCAGCTGGTGCAGGCTGCAGATTTTCGTAGGGCCAGAGTTTGGCCACGAGTTTCTCAAGCCAGATGAGATGAATCCAAGCTTTTCAAATTTCCTATTGCTGGATTTGCATCCAAACAAATATAGGGAACATCAGCATGAGGAGTGTTATACTGGTCCTTAATTATTTTGGCTAAGATATAATTGTGAAAAGAAAGACCAGACCCTAAAATAAGATCATCAAAAGTTTTGTTTTCTTTTTTATTTCCTCAAGCAAAGCCAGTGTTCATGCTGACTAGATTGATCCAGGAGGACCCAACCTATTTTATCTTGCTTTTGACAACATATCTTGACAAGCATTGGTCTGAGACAACCATTAACCATTCTAAAACAAGCCTTCAAATCACTGTTTGCTTAGTTGTAGTTATGGTACAGTGCCACACAGTGCCAGCAGCCAAGGTAATCTTTACATAGAGGATGTCAGCAGCCCTCACCAGAAGGCTAAGATGTTATGGTTCTGTGGAGAGACTATGTGAATCAGAAGATTTATTAGCTACAGAATGAATCCACATGATAATGTGGGAGACTTGGCATCTCTGTTTTGCCTGCTTCATGGATAAAATTCAGTATTTGTAAGTTTAATGAAAAAACCCACTTTTTTAATATTAAAAGGGTTAATTCTTAACTCATTTCTCTTTCACAGACAAGGAATATTTTCTGTAAGTCATAAATAACACATTTTAATGAACTGAGACTTTGATTACTTCATGTGGTCCAACTTGCATTGTAATTTTGCAGAGATTGTTTGACACTGTTCCAACAGCCAGTTGCTGTTGTGCATATTGAAAGACCTCCATATTTTAGACGTGCCCAGGTCTTCATGGTCTGCTGGTGAACAGTGTTAGTTCTGAACATATATCTGACCTTCTAGCAAAATAATTGACTTTTAACGGAAAGTGATTTTGGTTTTTTAACCCCCCTCATTGTTTTCATGATTTACCTTTAATTTATGTTCCCGTGCTCCACAGTCATTTTTCTCCAACTGCACTAATTTCAGAGTTCAAACAAGGCTTCCATTTCACCCTTGAGCCAGGATCCTTGAGTTTGCTTTCAACTGGAAGTGCACAAGCCAAATTTTTGGAATCAGTTCAAGGTCAAATTCAGTTCCTTGGAGTTTTGTCTTGAATGTGAACTTCCACAAGTGATGAGGAACTGTAACCTTTTCTTAGCGACAAATATTAGCCACTATCTTTGTGGTGCCATTAAAAGAGGCCTATTTAAAAGAGACAAGAGGCCTAATGCTGGCATTTTGCTGGAAGAAGCTTCACTTCAACTGTTCCTGGGGGCTAGAAACTAATTCAAGCAGCATCTAGTTCGTCCTCCTTTCATTTATTTTTAGTGATTATATCACTAGAATAACCATTTCATACAGAACATTTTTAATGTTATCACATGTGTTTCCCTCCCTGATTCCCAGAAAAGGGAATAAGGAATTACTACACTTACAGTGCATGTTGCAGGTGCATGTTGAATTACTTAAAATTTTGAGTTTATTTCTATATTGGAAAAAATGCATCTTATGTGCTTGGAAAACTACTTATGTCTATCTCATTAGGAGTACAAGAAAAAACGCTACACTGTAAAATATTATAAGTAAACTGTCCTAGAAGGTTAAAACTATATACTGCATGTAATTCAGAGTGACTTTAAGGTTTGGCAGGAGGATACAATCTCTTTTCTCTCAGTCCAATGGGAGAGGGTCAAAAATCACTGACCTCTGGTGGGTGCTCACTCAGATGAGTGCTTCCTCACCAACCATGTCTGCGCAGCACAAACCACTATCACAAGTTGTCCTCCATGGATCTTTTGCCAGCAGTTTTTGAGAACAGAAAGGCCTATTGTGAGTGTTTTTTTACTAATACAGGAAATTTCATAGGAGAAATATGAATGTTTTCACACGCTTCAGGGGGGGAACCTTTCGTTAGGTAGCTGTAAACTTGCAGGAAACATAGAAGACAACTGTTTACTAAACTGCAGTATCTGCAGTGAGCTGTTTGGGCACCCCTGAGCAATAGATAAGATTTTGCCTCATGTTGCAGCAGGATGAGCAGAAAAGAACTTCTTCCAGAAAGCCTGAGTTGTTTTCTCTGTTCACAACAAAGTAGTACGAGTTTTTCCCCATATCTCCATTATTTCATCATCTTTCTGTTAAACCAGATGGCATAAGAAACTGCATTTCTGTCATTGCAGGTTTCCCATGGCCCAGGACAGCTTTCACACAGGTGACGGGCTCTCTTGCCCTTGAAAATCATTCTGCTGTGTGAAGTAGCAGCTCCATGGACTTCACTTTCTAGAGCTCACCTGCTCGTTGCTGCAACCAAGAGGTAAGCCCTGTTCAGACCATGCATGATACAACAGTGCCACTGTTTTGGTAGTGAAGTTGTGAAGTCCTGAAAGGGTCCTCATTACAAACCATCCACTGTTGGCGAGACTGTAGCCATGCTTTCCTGTCTGTGGAATTCCTTTGTTCAGATCTGACAGTTCGTCTTTAACCCTGATTATTTATGGTTTACCTGATTTTGGCTGAGCTCAGTTCAGGTCTGAGCAATTTTCCAGTGACTTTGTACATGATGAATACTTCACTAAACTTGCTACCAATGCCTTTGATCAATGTTCTCTTATAAAACTAATTATTCAAACTGAAACAGCTTACTGATGTAGTTCCTAGCTTGCTTTTGAACTGCCAGACTGGTGGATAGTCAATATTTTCTAACTGTAAATGATAATGCTATTTATTGCTCCTTATTATTGCTTTTACCGAATGGTCTGCTGTAATTTGGGGCTTTTCTATTAACTTACCCAGATGTATTACCTACTTGTGCAGTGTCAGAGAAATAGCTCCTGCACAGCAGTGTAAAGGGGTATAGAGACTGCTGAAGAGTTTCGTATGGAAAAAGAATAGGCCATTCACACAAGCAGCAGACCAAGGATGAGAGTAATTTCAGTGTGGTTGCAGGAGTTAGACATTTTTGGATAACTTCATGGAAGAAAGGTGCTTGAAGAAATGATTTAAATGAGGAGTCAGAAATCATCTGAGGCTTCAAGACTGGGGAGGTTGTCTCTAGGGTGAGTAGTAGTATAGACGAAGTGGTGAAAATAATAGGAGACTGTAAAAGGAAATTTACAGAGAGATCTGTGTAAAGGAAGAAAGCCTTGGGCAAATCACTCGAGGATGGGAGAGTAACCATGTACATTATTTCTTCTTTCTCAGCTGTTGAATAAAAGCTGGACTTGTATCAAGCTTTGTGTTTCTATAAAGAGATCAGTTACTTCTTCAAGTTCCACCAGAAGCTTATTATCACAGTTCAGTCTTAGAATCATAGAATCATAGAATGGTTTGGGTTGGAAAGGACCTTAAGAACATCCAGTTCAACCCCCTGCCATGGGCAGGGACACCTCACACTAAACCATCTTACCCAGGACTCTGTCCAGCCTGGCCTTGAACACTGCCAGGGATGGAGCATTCGCAGCTTCCTTGGGCAACCCATTCCAGTGCCTCACCACCCTCACTGTGAAGAATTCTTCCTTATATCTAACCTGAACTTCCCCTGCTTAAGTTTGAACCCATTCTTTAAGTTCTGCTGGCTCTTTTGTCCCTTCAGTAAACTCTTGAGGCAAATCTGGCTGGGAAATCATGCAAAGGGCATCAACTGGAATCTTTCCTATGGGACTGAAGCCAAATGTAGTAGGAGAATGCAGTGGTTCATGGGTTTGGCAGTAAAGACTGACATGTGCATCTGAGCATGGAGTTTGTGTACACTCTTTGGAGAGTGCCAAATGATCTTAAAGGTCTTTTCCAACCTAGCTGGTGCTGTGGTTCTGTGTGGGAGCTCTGCCGCTTGTCCGTCTGCAGCCCCACGAGCCTTGCGCTCCTCCGCTTCCCATCTTTCCAGCCCCACTCGTGCTGCACAACCCTTGCAAGATCTGGGGAACGGCTGGACTTCCTGATCTTAAAGGTCTTTTCCAACCTAGTTGATTCCACAATTCTATGATTCTATGAATGGTGATGTTTGGGGCAATCCAGCTGTAGATTTTACGAGGCTATAACTGAGCCTTCAGTATCTACTTTTGCAGGGATTAGCTTGTTTCTTCATTTTTTCTGAGAGTACATAGAAGCCTATTACAAAATGTTACCAGGCTTGTTTCCTCTTGCTATTGCAAAATGTTCATAAAAAAGAATAGTGTTCTCATTTGTACTTCCTCCAAATGCAGACATTTACTGTGCAGACCTATGTTTTGTCCTGACTGTATGCAATGAATTCATCTGGTTTATCATCAAATGTTTCAATTAAATTCTTGAGCTAGGAGTTTAGCTGCCTTAATCTTCTGTGTAGTTTGCAGTCCTCTTCCCTCTCAACATGCCTCTTCACGGACTGTAGAAGATAGCTTTAAGCTTAAGTACTATAGTTAACCTGGGTGGACTGACTCTGGGCATGACACCCGCTGTGAAGGCAGGAGTACCATGGGTGCAGTCTGTTTCTCTCATTCTGATATCACTCCAACTGGAATAAAATTTGGTTTCAATGGGATCACTTCTTCTTAATCCCTGTACGAATAAGAGTAGGAGCTGGTTTGCCAGTGTGGAATTATTCACTCTATCTCTCCAGCAGGGCTCTCGGAGATACCCAGTATCTTTGATCTGTGACATCATTAGTTGTGAAAGCCAAATGGAGACATTCTACAACTGAAATGTAAATTCCAGTAATATCCTCCTCCAGCTGATCTCTTATTTAATATAAAACACCATTTAACAAATGCTCACCACCCCCACTGCACTCAGCTTTGTGCAGCGTGAAAGCGATGATGCACAACTAATTGCTGGTGCATTGTGCTCAGTTATAGCAGCTGTGAATGATTTCCAGAAGTTGATTATTCTTGGATGAATGATTTTCTTACCTCTAGTACATCCAGAATTGCTGAAGTCTGATTTACTTTTGCTGCTATGATAGACTACTAATCAAATGTTATGCCTCAGTGATGCATCAGTCTGTGGTGGTGAAATTTGTTTCACATGTTGCCATGGGTATGTTCTCTGAGGTCTTCTGACATTGATGTTTTGTGCCTGTACAGTGCACAAATTCACCAGGCCACAAGGTTTGGAAGAGCAAAGGCTAAAATGGAATTTAATACCTTTAAATTTGATCCAAATCTTCAAAGGGTTGTGAAAAAAAAAAAACCAGATGTATAGTGGCAGGAGACAGTGTTTGCGGATGTAACACCCCTGCTCTTTTCAGTGGTGAAATATGCAACCAGATTCATTTTTCATGGCAGCCAGGGAACATTGGTGGACTTCTCAGAAGACTGAACTTAGCCCTAACTGTTCAAACCAGTGTAACTCTCAAGGCATCTGTCTGTCAGCGTTATCTACCAAGATGTTCAGAATATTAGCTCATCCAGCAGCTTCAAGCAGTGTCTTCTAGTTTTGATAAACGAACTGACTTTTTTGCACTCTGAGCCACTCACAGGTCTGAAGACCGATTCTCAATGGCCAGCCCTCAGTGCTGAACTGAATGGGAGTCAAGGTAAAGAAGTTTATATGAGTAGAATTGCTATTTCTGAAATATTTGTGGAACAGAGTTTCAAAGGGATTTGGTTAACTAGAGACACAATGAATGGCAGGTGTGGCCTGCCACTTACCAGGAGGCAACATTCCTCAGTGCTTTTTGAAGGTCCCATGGGAATAGGAGCTCTTGGAGGGCATTGCTGCAGTAGGATGGTGACTGTGGCCTGAAGACCAGTATCTGTCTTACAAGATGATGCAGTCAGAGTGGGCCATTCCCAGGAACTGCATGAGGTGGATGTCCAGCATTTATTGAAGCCATGCATTTGAGATCTGAGGAAACACTTACTGCAGACCCACTTGGTGTTTAAATGGTGTCGTAAACCAATGAACTGTTACTTTTGGTGCTTGTCAATGGGATTTAGCTCCTCCAGTCTCAATTTATTGTTTTTAAAGCAAGTTACCAAGTTTTTGAAAAGTTAGTCCAGGGGGTGTTGTTATCCATTAGGGTTGAACCTGCCAAGGCCAGATCCGAATGTGATTACTGAGACAGAATTATCACTGAAGTTCTGGAGTTTTGTGTTCAGCCCTTGGGTTTTTATGTCATGAGCAATTATAATGAGGTTATTTGTTAATGTTTTCAGTTAAATAGTACCTAACAACAAATCGTCACACTCGTTTGACAGAACAAAATACCTTTCTGTGTTAAATCTAGTCTTCAAAATGACAAGTGCTGTTTACACCCAGGAAATTGCTTCATTTGTAGCGATTTCCTTTTCTTTAATTCCATTTCCAATTTCCATTATGAAACTCCCAGGCACGTAGCATGGCCCAATAAATAGGTGGAGTAGGACCAGAAAGGAGGAAATACCTGCCCTTTTGTACATTTCACTCCTGTTTAGAGAAGGAAAGTAGAAGAAACATAGACAGAAATTCCAAATGTAAGCAGTTAAAATAATTAGCAGTAAGATTAGCACGAGTAACACTTTTTTCCGATGTTTTCCATATCTCCCTTCACAACCAGATGTAAATGGAATATTGGAGCTGATGTAGCAATATCCTTTTTGTGAAAATTCCAGTGCAGATTATGGAACTACGCCCCTCAACTCTGCTACAGACAGAGGTGAATATCACCGGCAAAGAAGCTGAATGACAGCAAACTTCTCTCTAAGCCATAAGCAAAATCAGTCACTAAGGCCCGGATGAATGCACGCCAGCTGGATCCCACCACTTGGTTTGTTCTCTTTACCTACATCCTGCTTTCCAACAGAAAATGTCCTCAGCTGGACTGTAGGAAGCAGGTTAGTGTGAGAGCCCGGCAGGGCCCTGCCATTCCAGACCTTGCTCCAGTGGGACACTGCAGGTATTGGCTTCACTCCTTCTTTGCCAGGCTACCATGGCAAATGGAGGGTGTTTCTCTCCTGCTGCCATTGGCACAATGCTGTTGGCAATCAGCATGTTCCCAGCCCTGGTGGGGGTATGTTAGAAGCTGGGTAGGGAGGTCAGTGTTGCCCCTGCTTTCTTTGGAGTGTGATTACATTAGCACTAGTGCCAGCAGCAAGTGAAAAGGCAGCAGCAAAGAGCATTGCTGGGCAGGGAGGAGCAGCGTGTTTAACATGAGACAGACACTGGTATGGAAGTGCAAGAGCCAGAACAAACAAAAGAGAGAAAAGCTGGTATATATTTTTCTTCCTTGATAACAGAACTGGCTTAACAGAGGGGGCAATCAGAGTGTTAGGAATTAAGTTCCTAAAGACAGCAGTTTAGTATAGTGGCATGGTAGCCCACCTCTCCCATACTCTAGTGCTCTTTCCAGTCTGCAGCTACTCTCTTGTACTAGACTCCAGCTTCCCTTGCCCTTAGGAAAGGCTCCTGTTTCTATTGACAAATGTCTTCTGAAGCAACATCACTGGGGGTTTCATGTCCATGTTTGTAACAAGGTTTGTAGTTCTTTAGCTTCCTACAAATAAAGTGAGATATGATTGCAAATCCAAATGTGCTGAAAGAATGGGAACCCCTTTTTCATAGCCGTATCATCTTCAATGTGTTTCCTTCTTAGCCTTCTTCATCTGCTCGTCAGCTTCCCCACAGCCCCTGCTGTAATTGATAGGGTATTTTCCCTTTGAGATCTCTTAGCAACTGTTGTTACTATTATGTGAGGTCTGAGGTGGATACTGGTCTCAAGCACTGATGCAAACAACACAGTTCTGTTCAGCCTCATGAATTTGACACAGTGTTTGCCATTAAGAGATAGCTAATGAAATTGTGAAGAAAAAAAGAAGTAAATGAAATTAAATCACAACCTGGACTCCCACACCTAACAGTCCTGTGCAAGCATTGGGCTTGCCTGGGTATAGCTTTACAGACCAGTTTGCTGCAAAGCTCAAATTTACACCTTTGACTCAGTAGCAAAACACCTTTGCTGTTTTTCTGCTGTGCCAAGAAGTAAATCACAGGGAAATGTGCTTGCAGCAAGTGAGAAAAGGCAGCTTTTCAAAAGAACAGGAAGTATCATTCTGTGGCACTTAGAAGGTGTGATAACAGAACTGGAAAGGTAACTACTTTGTAAAATGTTCCTCAACCATTGCAAAAGTGTGTAGATAATAATGGATTTCTCCAGAAATGCACTGGAAGACTAAATAACACACATTCAACAGCCAACAATGTATTTCAAATGCCATGGTTCATTATCAGTCACACTAATCCCATTTTATTAGACAGGAACATAAAAACATTTATGACCAAACTGTATGACTGCTACTGTGAGAATCCTATCAAGGACTTCATTGGCGTCAGTCTTGTATTTCAGTAACAACATTTACGATGCTGAATGCTGAAGCTTTGTATAATTGAGTCTTGTCTAATTAGCTCATGATTGAACTGACTCTTGGAAATAGGTCATTTACATATTTTACATAATTATATGCATAAATAAGACTTCCTTCAAGCATCTCACTGGATATTTGCAACCACAATAAACATACTCCGGAGAGTAATGCAAGTTCCTGTTCCATCTCAGGAGCCATGGCAAAGAGCCTTAGTGTGGTGTTGTGCTGTGTAAGAGTGCTACACAGCACAATAGTTGCAATACTGGACAAGAAAGGAGAGCATCCAGTCACACTCCATATTCTGTTGTTATCTTATCACCATTATTCTTCTCCCTTCACTGAATTTTACTCTGTAGCTCATGCCCTGCTATAAGCTATGTGTAAACAACTATAAAATGAGAGATCTGAATGCATCTTTTCCTTTAGAAAATATCAATGCATATTAATTCCTAGCAATGCTTCTTCCAAAAATAATTGGCCTCCCCAAATGTTAGGCATTCCCTGTAAATGTCAGATCTGACACATTTACAGATGCCAGAATTTGAGCAGAATCTTAATTACAGTTCAGGCCTCAATCTGGACTGAACTCTAAAAGCCAAATCATGAAAACCTACTTGAAAAATGGTCACTTTTATGTTGTCTCCATTTCTCAGCAATATATATGGTTTGCAAGCCACCCTGTAGGCCTCTGACGTCAGTAGTGAGCAGCCTGGAGCTATGCATCAGTTTTGGGTTTAAGACAAAATCTTTGTTAATACTTTCAACAGGAACCCCAGTGCTCTCATGTTAAGTGAAAAGCCACTGTAATGAAGCCACTGTTTGAATGAAGCCTACAGTTAGTGTAGGGAGAGAAAAAACCACAGCTCTGCACAGCCTGTGTTACTGTGCTCCCTTATACTTCTTTCTTGTGGTTGTGAGAAAAACACTTCTGTTGGCCTCCTTAAATGAAAGCCAAGAGGATGTAAATAAAGCACCTGGAGAGGCCTGGGGCTGTGGTGGGCTCCTGTTGCAGGTGCTGCTGGGTGCAGGCAGATATCAGTGCTTGTTCCCTGCCCCAGGTCTGGGCAGGCACCCCCCATGCTCAGGGCAGGCTCAGCTCATGTCTTCCTGGTGTCAATCATCACGGTGGAGGTAGAGCTAACATGTCCTGCAGTTGGTTTCTCTCTGGTTTTGAGCTAATGTTGTGTGTTTTAAAGAAAGAGCTTTGACTGTCAGATGTTCCTCTGGGTCAGGAATGGTGGTTCCCTTTTCCTGTGGTCTAGCCCAGCATTATTTACCTATGGCTGTGGGTAAACCCAACTGCGATAGGCACCTCAGCCTGTTGAGAGCGAACATTAGGTGGAGGTATTAGGTTATTCAGTATTATGGTGGTGTTTTTCCCGTTCTGTTAGCTATCTGTAGTTCTGGGAAGCTTTCTGCTCCGATTATATTGAGAGCGCCAATTATACTAGAGATGAGTCCTGTCCTTCAAGAAGAAAAAAAGCAGTTGTGAGATTCATGGCTAAGACTCCAAGCAGGAGTGTATTATGGTGTGTTTCAGCTGTGGGGAGGGAGGGATTTCTCTGGCCAGGGCCTTTTCTTGTGATTGTGGTCTTGTGACTAGTAATGGTGCTTAGGAAATTAGTGATGTGAGGACTATAGTACTGTTATTTGCTTATCTGCTATAGGATGGTTTGATATTTTGCTGGTTGGGGTGTAACCAGAGGTTGTCCTCAGTCACACTAGTGCCTTCTCTGTCCTGTGCATTTCCTTTGCTCCCAGCTTGCTTAAAGCATTTTTTCTGAGTAAGAACAAGGCCTGCACAGAGCAGTCAGGGAAGCAATGAAAGCTGCTGGGCTTGTTTGTTTGTTCTCCTGGTACCATTTCTTTCTGGTTTCTTTCTGGTCCAGAAGCCTCATCTTTGATGTAACAAGCTACGTCCTTTCCTTTGAATCAAGGAGGTCTGTCTGCAACATTTTTGCAATATTGATGTTGAATGAGCTGGAACAATGGAGTTTGGGTAGCCCCTGAGGGGCACATAATCAGCACTTTGATGTGTCAGCGCTGCCCATGACAAATGCATGTTCTGCTTTCTCTAAATAATAAAGCTGATGTGTGTTGGCACTCATGCTCATGTTCTTGTGCTTTGGTGTTAATAGCAGATTGTGAAGCCAGAGACCTCGTCAGGTGTTGTTCTGCATCAGTTGCTCCTGAAGAAGTTTATCAATCCTTGTAGACGTTCTTACTGGATGTTTAAGGTCGTATGGATTTCCCATCATCATTCCCAAAACTTTGTATGGGAATGTATTTTTTGAAAATCTGGTTCTTGTGTATCATAGAATCCCAGACTGGTTTGGGTTGGGAAGGACCTTAAGATCATCCAGTTCCAGCCCCTTGCCACGGACAGGGACACATCACACTGTTATACAAACATATGAAAGATCTGTTGTTTTAGAAGGAAAGCAGGACCAGATTAAAAAAAAAAAAATACACACACACACACACACACACACCCCCAAATGGCTCCATAGAGACTGATTTGGTACCTTTGTTAACTGACCTCAGTTGAGACTTGAGTAAAACCCAGTGAAACCAGTGCAAGTCCTCTGTTGACTGAGAAGCCTTGGCTTGGACTGTAGGCTTCTGTCTTGTACCATGTAGAAGCTGAATTTCCCCCAGTTTCTCTCATACAGCCAGACTAGTTGTTCTACCTGGATAAATCTTTGTGTCGTGTGTTTCGTGAGCAATAGAGGAGATCCTTATTGCTGTTCTAAAAATACAATGTATTCAACAGCCTTAATCCAAAAGTGCAAGACAACACAGGTCTCTTTCATTAGTGGGTTGTGGTAGGTATTGCTGAATCTAGTTCAAACAATTACCGTTCAATTTTATGTCTGCAGGCTATGTAATAAACTGGAATATAGTTTTCACTCTGATCAGTCACATGAGAAATATCTATTTACTGTTGCATACCCTTAAGCATCCTTATTCACCCATACATTCATTCTGGCAAGTCCTGTGTACTTTACATCATTATATTATGTACAGAGTGAAACCATGGCTTGCTATGTCAGTAGTTAGGCAACATCTTACATCTTACCAGTGTGTACTTGAAGGTGCACCCAAAGCCAGACGCTAAGCCCAGACTCTGAGACTGATGACCTGGGCCATAGCATCCAGCCTGGCGTGTGTCGTGGGTGGCAGTTGTGTGGACTCTTAAGCTCTTCAAAATTTGGGGCTTTGTTGCTGTTTGTTTTGTTTTTTAATAATTTCATGAGGAACAGGAGGAAGTGATGGATGTGATTTACCAGACTGTCACAAACACAGGCTCATGTTCTCGGCCCAAAAAATCATTCTGATGGTTTTTATCCTAAAGCTGTTGTGTTATGGGTACAGAAAATGCAGCATAAGCCTGTCCACAGGTGAGGATCAGGTGCTCAAGAAAAGCAACAGCATTGCTACATGTTGTAGTCTACCGTAGTAGGGTTTAAAAAGAACAGTTGGACAAAGTCAGGTCAAGGAAGTTGTTCTATTAATGTGAGTCAGAAAGGGTGAGGGAAGAAGTCTTTTAAACAAAGAATTTCAAGATTTGCGTAGTTCTTTGGAAAATGTATAATAAAAAATAACTTTTGGATGAAATCTCATTGCATTTTCTTCCTGGATGAGCTTTACTACTCTGCATTATGTATAGCTTAATACAGTACAAAACATGGCATGGAACTGCAGACGTGTGAGAGGTGATGGGCAGGCTGAAAGCACAGAGGAAGCTCGAATCTTGCCCATTGAGCTTAATAGTACTGTGAAAATGTAGCACTCCTTGCAAAGGGGGCATTGGTAGCAAAGTGGCTGCTGCTGTGTCAGACTGGACTCCTGCTGGGGGAAAAGGAGGCTGGAACTTGTGGTGATGGAAGCATCTGTTTGTAGATTACGGTGAGTAGAGGATTATCTTCATTAAGGTCAAGGAAATAGAACATCATTAATAGGACGGTAACTTAGGAAGTGCGGACACAGAATTGAATAATGCTGATGAATCATGTTAAAAAACCCCCCTATTTTAAGAGCTCAGGAAAATAAAACTGAAGAGATATTTGTGGAATACCTACCAGCAGAGGTTGTGTCGGGTGGCACAGTGTCACTCAGGCCTCGTGTGTTAAACTGTGAGGCTGAAGACCTGGTGCTCTTTCAAAATCTATCATAATAGGTGATTACAGATAAAACTTTGTGTGTGTCTGTGCTTTGTGGATTTGTTTAGCCATAAATGGGGACAGTTTAATGGTGAATTCCTCTTTTAAAATCTGTGATCTTGAACATAGTCTCAAACTATTAGGGGCTTTTAACTTAAGTCAACTCAAAGCAGCCTCAGCAGCTGAGCTAGGAAAAAATCTCTGAAGGGCAACGTGCTACTGCTCAGACTGCTTTGCTTTGTCTGGTCATACTAAAACCACACAGCCAAACCTGGCTTCCCAAAGTACTGAGTATTTCTGAATAATTCTTAATGTGAGTGTTTGTATGAAAGCTTAACACAAAGGAAAGTCTGTGTATGTGCCAGGTTACCACAAGTGCTCGTACCAGCTACATTTCCAAGGCTGATGCCAGTTCAGGGGGCATGTGGTACAGGGAAAGGAGCAGGTAGGCTCCCGAATAGATACAGCTAAATTAGCTTTTTTCTTTGTTTAAATCTGACCTGTGCCATTGGCTGTAGTACTCCCTATGAGTAAACCTTTACCAACTACGAGCTTTGCTGATGTTTGGTTGAGAAAGAAATAGCAATTACGCAACATGCAGGTGCCCCGATAGCACTGGAGGGTATGCTGATGAAGGAAACAGCCCTGCAGCACCAGTTTTCCTGCGTTTCGAAGCAGAGCATGTATTCTCTCAATCTGCTGATGCTGAAAGATGGGTCTCTTCACACGTCCAAATCTCAGCGCCAAGCAGCTAGAGAGAACACCAGTAAAGGAGTGACCTTGTTGTATTTCTTAGAGGTTGGGCTCTAATGTGTCATGCAAAGGTAAACAAACACCACAGCTTGATACAAAAGTGCTCCACGCTCCTCATTAGTGCAAGGACTGTTGATAAGATAAATATGCAAACCTCTCATTAATATTTTATCTGTGGATCTGTGTGGAAACTGTTGCAAAAGAGAGTTCAGCATGGGAATGGGGAATGGAAATGATCTCTGTGCTGCTTCTGTGTTACCTTTTTAATGGTTAAATAATGCAGAACACTTCAGGTCCAGCTTGTGCAATTTAAATATTACACTGGCTACCACATACCTGTATCAAATACTCACATGGTGAAATATCCGCTCCCTGTGGAAAATTAATTCTTACATTATCAAATGTGAGCCAAAGCGAACACAGCAGCTGCCTTCTGTTTTTCCTCCTGTATCCCTGAAAAAGTCCTGATCTGTCCAGACACCAAGATTCAAGAGTTTCAAGTCAGGGCTCCAAGCCCCTGTGTCCAACCTGGCCTTGAACACTGCCAGGGATGGGGCAGCCACAGCTTCTCTGGGCACCCTGTGCCAGCGCCTCAGCACCCTCACAGGGAAGAGCTTCTGCCTAAGAGCTCATTTCAATCTCCTCTCTGGCAAGTTAAAGCCATTCCCCTTGTCCTGTCACTATATGCCCTTGTAAAAGTTCCTCTCCAGAGGGATCCTTTCTTATAGGCCCTCTTTAGGTATTGGAAGACTGTTACGAGATCTCCCTGGAGCCTTCTCTTCTCCAGGCTGAACAACCCCAACTCTCTCAGCCTGTTCTTTCGACTGGAATAGCTTTGACACGCTAATGAAGGTGTATTTGGAGAGAATTTGTAACTGTATTTACTCAGGATTCCAAGGTGGCACTTTTTTTTTTTTTTTTTTTTTTTTTTTTTTTTTTTTTTTTTTTTTTTTTTTTTTTTTTTTTTTTTTTTTTTTTTTTTTTTTTTTTTTTTTTTTTTTTTTTTTTTTTTTTTTTTTTTTTTGTGGAGGGTAGAAGGTATTCCCCTTCCTACTGACATTTGTTAGCATGAAAGAAGACTGAGCTTGTGAGTGGGCTCCCCTTGTTGGTGTGGAAAAATATAAACTGCAAAAAGTGAGTTGCTCTTTGGCTAACTGTGGAAGCTAGTGAAAATCAGGGGATGTTTGTTCAATGGATTGCTCCTTTAGAAGTGGGGAATGTCCCTGAAGATAAACTGGCTGTCATGGGCAAGCAGAGCCTGACTTCTGCTTTTGGTTGAAGCTTTTGTTTGCAATGCTTGACACAGCAAATCTGTATGAAAGTGTCAGTCAAGTGAATCTTTATAAATACTGCTTTTTGGAAAAGAAAGTCTCTATTTTGTCAAATACATCACAGCTATCATGGAATTCTAATTAACACAAATTGCCATCTCTGCTCCATCCGCTGCTATCCAAGTGGAAGAATATGAAACTTGAAGTGTTGCGGCTGCTGCCTCAAGCTTTCCACTTAGCAGTCACACTTTAATGAAATCTTTACTTCACAAACCAGCAAGATCTTGTTCACTTAATGTTCATTTGCAGGTTTCTTCTTCACTTCCCTCCCACCCCATGCCTCCTAGGAAGCAAGCGCCTAATCTGGGCTCGAAACGATGCTACTGTGCTCTGCTACTTCTGGGTTGGCCATGGCTCGCTCCAGACACAGGTCAGAGTGAATGCTCTGCACAAATAAGCTACAGTCAAGGGGATTGATTGTGGAGCTTTTTGTCTCTTCCCTGCCCCCTGCGCTATTAATGGTTACAAAAAGTTAGAGTTGCTTTATATTTTGTTTTGTTTTTCCTTAAATGGGGATGTTCCATCTACCATCTACTCTCTTCTCAAGCCTGATCAAGCCTTTTATTTGAGCCCAAACAGTCCATGTTTTCAGTTAATAGAATTATGAATAAAGGCTTCATATACCATTTAAAATACAGGTTCCTTCTCATTCAGAAGTGTTTGGCATTTACACTTCTTATTTAAACATGTTAAAGCGCTTCCATTACAAAATGCTGCTTGAGGGAACCAAAGTGGGAGAAGAAGTTTGGCACAAATCCCAGTGCAATTTGAAGGCGAAGGACTGAGGATGCTTCACTATCCTATAGAATGACAGCAATTAAAATTAATGAAAAATCACTGCACAACACCCACCACTTGACATATTTCCTCAGGCGGTTTTTGCAGAAATCTCAGAGACCTGTGGCTTGGAGCTTTGAAGTTCCCCTGCCCCTCCTCAGTCTCACCTCTGCTTTCATAAATATTTATGAACTATTGTCTATATAGATAGATAGTTGAACAAATATTCTGAAAGAGGTTTGTTACTTAAGACTCTTCTGTCTTAAGTAACTTAATTTCTGTCTTAAAATGACATTGTCAAAGTGCAGTTTTGCACAGGTAAAGAATGTGCATTTGAGGAACTGCAGGTACAAGAATCTGCAGACACTAGGGGATTAGAGAAGATGTGCTGTAAGGTGGAATTGTCTGTGGCTGAATCCTTTAATAATTTTTTTATTTATACAATTTAAAATTTCTTTACTAAGTTGCTCAGACCCAACAACCAGACGTGAATGTTCATCCCATAATCAGAAAGCTGCCTCTGCTGGTTTGTGTATTAGACACATAGGTTTGGGTCTTTCTGTTGTGCATAGATTTTTCCCTGGTTCATTCAGTAAGGGTACCTTATTATGAGGATCTTTCTCACATCTGCAGCATAGAAGGGTTTGGTGATAGACTTGTGAATTTTCTTCCCATTTTTATGGCTAAATATTGTGGAATGAGGTTGTATCTGTGGTGATGCAGGAGCTTGGCATGGAAGGAGACTGCTGGAATCAGGATTATCTAAATATAAAGGTCAAGTGGTGCTGTCGTTCATAATTCCTTTTTCCTATTGCTTGTGACCAGTATCAGAACTCTAGTAAGTGATGGGACAAAAACCATATAGAAACAGTTATTTCTTCTTGCATTTAAAATCTTTGGGTTATTTCCTTTTTTTCCCTTTAGATGTTAGCATCTTACAGCAGAATGCCAACAGACAAGCTTGCTATTTGACAAAGTTTGAGGGAGCAGGCCATCTTTTATGGCTTTTTGCTGGGAGAAACACCTGAAGAAACAGTCCTGAAGGAACCTTAATAAACTTATCTCTTCTTGCCAGCGCACAGTGCCACCTTCCTGGTGTATGGATTCTCTTTAAGATGAAGGAAGCTTCCTGACCTTTGTGGGGTTTTTGTTTTCTTTCTTCCCCCTCCCCCCCCCCAAAAAAAAGAGAAAATGTGAAATTGTGATTTATTTGTAAGGGTTTAATCTTTTCTCATTATGAAAAAAGTAAACATTAGTCTATCAGAAAGGAGACTTTTCAGTGTCACTTGAAAGTGACGTTAAAAGTTTCTTTTGAATCAGCAAAGCATTGAATGCACAAGATCTTGATGCTTTACAGCCTCCATGTTAAGTGAACAGTCAAAACACTTTATTACCCTAAGGAAAGAGACAGAAGTTGTTTCTGTCTTGGTACTTATTCTTCTGAGTTATTCTTTGTTTTTTGTCATGTTGCAAATCAGCAATGAAGCAAACTCACTCAGCAAGCAGTAAAAGCAGCAACAAATGTTTACCCCTTGGGATATGTACTCTGGAGAGAATTCCCCACCCAAAATGAGTAGACACTCCAAGGTCTCTGCGTACAGGTTTAGCCTGACTTGGAGTACAGGCAGGCAGCCAAGCAAGGAATCAGACAAGCCACTTTCTGACTTGAGGTTACAGAATTTTCGATCTAGCAGGTTAATAAGTTATCCATAAAGTTCAAGAAGCATCAGAACTGCAACTGGGAATATCTGATATTAAATCTCTAGAATAAACATTCAGAACTAGAGAAAAGAAATTGCTCTGTGAAAGAATTAAGTAATATTATGATTTCCCTCTTCCTCACCCTTTGAACATATTGCTTAATCCAGCCCATGACTGTAATTGCTGTTCTGAAGAAGGATATGTATGTGGGTGCCTTTGGGTTCCACTATATATTTTCATTTGGCAGCAGTGAGTTGCCTTTCTGTCTCTCTTAGTTGTCAGTGTTTATTAATAACCTGAATTTTGGGCAAGATTCTTATGCTACTTTCATGAGCATGATCCTGGTTCTAGTGAAGTTGAGAAGAACTTTGTCACTGACTTAATGAAGCAAAGACTTTAGGTTAACAATGTATGTTTTCTTATAAACTGGAAAAAACATTTCAGAATACCCCTGTCAGCACATTTCCCCCCAAATATTTGAGTTACAATTGAGTTACAGGTCAATTTCTTCGTACCTTTCCTATGATGGTTTTAGAATCTGAATAGCAAGAGGTTGAATAAGAACTTCCAGCAGTTGCACATGTTTTTGCAGATAGGGAGTTTGTGTTGGAATAAATCAGGCCATTTTATCCTCTTTCAGGAGTTTTGGAGAATGGTAAATAACTGATATAGATGTTGGCTAATGAAACATCGTTTGCTTGGAAGCCTATACAAGAAGGTATCACACCCATGGCAGCAGTGTGAACACACCAAGGCTGTACACTCTTCAGGGCAGGGACTCTTGATTTCCGTAGAACTGAACAAACCACAGCCCAAGACACATGAGTCTGCCTTTTTCAGAGCATGTCTATGACAGACAAGTGCTTCCAGGAAAAATGGTAAATTACTTTCTTTCCCAGCACTATTCAACAGTAAGTTTGCTTTTTCCTTAGGTAGTTCTAGAATTAAATTTTCAGCCTCTATTCTTGTTCGTTAGATTTGGTTTCTTCCTGCCTTGTCTTCTAGGTTTTATGACTACTTATTTATAGGTTTGTTTCTTCCAGGCGGTTAAATTGATCTTTAATTTTATTTCATGACCACAGAGGAAAGGAGAACAAGCTTGAGCAAGTTGGAAGGCAGCAGGTATTGTACGTACCTTCCTGAGGCTAAACAGACCTTTGCTTGAGTGCCTTGGCTGCTGAACTGTGCTCTTCTGAGGAAGGGGATGTTGAAGGAAATCTAGGGAATTTGTTCTTTTATTAGATTAAACAGAATAAAGATATGTGGTCACTCAACTACACGTGGCCAGTGCAGACTTCAGATATGTGCTTAGTTACCAGTCTCAAAGGAATCAGCCTGAGAGTATTCATGTGGGGGTGGAAGGAGCAGAACAGATCATCACTGTGAGTCAGGGCTCTGGCCGCTGAGGCTGATTTGGGGTTGGAAATCAATGTAGTTATAAAGACATTTTATATCAGGACCTAAAGGCTCATTATTAGCCTGTGATTCAGGAGACCAGGGGATCACAGCAGTGGTGGTTGCGTTCTGCAGTTCCAAGCTGCTGAAGAGGAGAGTGAAGCAGACAAGCACCTGAGCAGTGTTTGGTACTGACAAAACAGGAGCTGTCTTTACTTGCCAGGCAGCTGCTCGTAGGTGCAGAGGCGCAACATGACTTTGGTTTTGCAAGTGATCCCAATACTTTGGGGAATAGGAATTGCCACTTTGTTCCTATGCCTTGAGCAATTGTCATGTTTTCAAAAGGAAATTGCTTTACTACAGTTCTAATTTCCACTTTTCAAGTACTGTTTTTCATCTTCGCTTTCTGTTTGCTTTTGTGGGATGGAGCAAATCATTAGTTTGAGAAGCTGCAGCCATTTCTCCACAGACAAGTGGGGCAAGGCATTCAGCAGCATGACAAGTCATAGAATCACAGAATGGGTTGGGTTGGAAGGGACCTTCAGAGCTCATCTATTCCAACCTCCCCTGCAATGAGCAGGGCCATTTTCAACTACATCAGGTTGCCCAGAACCACATCCAGCCTGGCCTTCCATCAGGTTCCTTGACATGCTGGCAAATACCACACTGAATTGCTAAGATAGAGTTATGCATGATAGGACTCTGGAAACATCCTAGTGCTTAACTCTGTGGTTACTGTTCATGGATGGTACATGTGTCTTACATTCAAGAGGATAGCCCTTTATCCTGCATTACAGAGTTCAGTTTTGGTCAGATGCTGCTGTGGCAGTGTTAGACTTAATTTTCTTTAATAATAGATCATGTAAAACTACATGTTGAGCACTTCTGTAACTGACATTTTCTTGTGTTCGGTAAATCATCCTCAACAACAATGACTTTTGAGAACTGACCTCTTGGTGAAATAACAGTGGATTGTGATCCCAGTTTCCACTGCATATTACCAGACAAAGGAAATCTTAAGCATGTTTACTTCCTGTGCTGAAATGTCTTGTCCAAATCATACACAATTAATGTTGTGTATGTCTTAGGCAAGGTTCATAGGAACTCCAGTTACTTGCATGTTCTGCTGCACTTTTTGTGGGATTTTGGGAGGGATTTATCACCCCAGAGGGCCATCCTGAATTGTGGATGAACCGAGTGTGGAACTGTGCATTAATGCTGGGAAACACCTGAAAGAAATGCTGTAAGACTGACTTAACAGAAAGGGGGAATACTTCTCTACACAGCAGGTAGTGACCTTCTGGAACTGGCTGCCCAAAGCTGGCTCACTGGTGGAGACAAAGAGCATCAGCTGTTTTACAAAGGCAAAGCCAAATTAACGGACCACTGGGGACATGGCAGGGATGTCTCCTTGACAGCCTCAGTACAACAGTCATGGATGTCAGGGATCTGCAGGAGGAATGGCCTGTAGAAAGTGGCTGGACTTGCATGTTCTGTCTAAGTAGCACTTTTGCTGCAGAGATGTTATGAGACTAAATAGAACATTGGCCAGACCCACCAGGCATTTCCCACCTTCTTCTAAGGGCTCTGACCGCCACCCAACAGAATAACATGAATTTGACCAATGTGAACGTGACCAGATTGGCTCAGATATCCCCTAAGGTAAATGTTCACCTTTGGTAGAAAACAAAAGCAGAACTTTCCTAGCAAAACAAGTTAACTGCTGCTGTGGTCAGGCCAGGAGTCCTTGGTTAGTTCAAGTTTGAAAGCAGGCTTTGAAAATTATCTTAATGGAATGAAAATTTATGCTGGGGGTAGCTAATGAG
>NW_009921600.1:52609-53663 GCF_000696875.1 Nestor notabilis | reverse complement strand
CTTGTGAAACAGCAGGAAAATCACAAGGAGCGACTTCTATGTGTAAAATAATTGGATGCACAAACTTGGGATTTAACATCAGTCTCATTCAGTGAGTTTTCAGGTTGTTCACAAGAACGAAGCTTGGGATAAATTATATAAAATGCTCTGATAATTTCTTTTTTTTTTTTTTTTAATTAATATTGCCCATGTTGGAGAAATAGAGCCTGCACAGTGTTGCCTGTTCTTTGTTTCTTTCTTTCTTATCACGTTTCAAGCACTTTTGAGGCTTTGGCAGGAGTCCCTAATCCCTGCAGCTCCAAATGATTTATCACCTCCCTGCACATACATTGAAGTACTTGTGTGCCAGCTGCATTGCATGCTCTCCTGTGGCATCCTCCTCCTCAATCCAAACCTGTATGTGCACAGGCAGAGGTGCACCAGTGCCTTCCAGGCAGAACACTGACCTCTGGAGAGTTTATCACTCTAAAACTTGTAATTTTAGATGGGCATATCTTGGAGATGCATTTATAAAATGATTTTATCACTGATCCTTTACTTATCCAACTCTCAGGCTTTTCTGTATCATCACTCCATTTTAAAACTGTGGCAAAATTAGGCTTTCCTTTTCCATTTAGCCATAAATTATGGTTGCCTGGATTTGACTTACATTTCTAATTAATCTTTATCCCATCTTTTCCCCCTTTCCAGATAGTCTTTTATCTGGCAGCTCTTCGTGGAGGTTCTGCCCCAAGCTGAAATCCTGCCTCAGTATTTTCTGGTTGTGTCTCAGTTTACTACATGTCGATGGAGTCATTCTGCCAACAAATTAATTTCTCCCTATCTAGAAATTGTAGAACTCTTTCATTCTGTCCTTCTCCAAAAGCAGATGTGTCTGAGAGGCTTTCAGGGCACTGTATACAGAAGTGCCAGGTGCATCCATGGGTATAATAGGAGCAAAAGAGGTTTGAAAAAATGAGAGGCAGGAAAAGCAAACTGTTATGCTGAAAAAAGCTGTTTGCTCTTCTTGTACAAGTGAATTAAACTAAAAGGGTGCTGTCACCCATACAGCTAC